>NW_009226214.1:0-38166 GCF_000690835.1 Fulmarus glacialis | reverse complement strand
TATTTAGCGACAAGGACGGGGGGGGGGGGGGGGGAAGAAAGATCACTTGGACACATTCCACAACTGTGTTCAAACACCACTTCAGTGAAGAGAGAACTTTATTCCATGCAAACTGAGTGTAGAGCAGAATTCTCATATATATCCCAGATGAAATTTCAGACCCCCAGGCTACACAGCATTGCAAAGCCTCGCGGTCACTGCCAGACCTTGAGAAATCGTTGAGGAACTACTAATAACAGTAGTAGCCTGGCAGGCAGAAGCAGCGAGAGTGCCTGATGTTGGATGGGAAAAAAGGGATCTAAACTGAGTAGGCTTCTTACAGCTCTCACCAAAGTGAAAGCAAAAGCAACAATACGCCGTGTGGGTTCCCTTGAGATAGGTATAAGAACATTGATGTTCAATATCTCTATTAATGATTTGGAGAGAGAATCAGATAACGAAAGTAACAACATTTCTTGACAATGTACAGCCATCCCTAGGACGTGGAAAAACGGGCAAAGTAAGGAAGAGAATTTAGAAGTATTAACTGAATCTACATTTAAACTGCAAATAAATTTTATGTTCACTTCCTTTTGCCTGCTTTCCTAGTTCTTTTGGTTAATGCAATGCACTTCAAAATCATCCTAAATCAGAGCTTTCTGGTCAAGAGCCCTAATGAAGTCAATACATTAGGACTCATAGCAGGACAAAAAAAAAAAAAGTAAAGCTGTCTGCAGGTAGAGCTGGGAGTTTTACCTCAATGTGGCACGTTAACATCACCCTGTGAATGACAATGGATTCAACCTGAAGCTGGGAAGTGCTGTGGTCTCTCTTGTGACCGGGAAACCAAGAAGTAAAAACTGCGTCGGTGATATAAAACACGGCAGTATAACAGCTTTTACCGATGGCAGAAAACTCATTCTCGCACCCAGGAGGTGTCTGGGAGCTGACAGCATCTGTATCAGGTCAGGTATCTCACAGTTCTGTATGTTTCCTTTGTCTTTGTTGTGGTGTTGCTCAGTGCTTTGAAAAATTCTAGCTATCTATTTCTTGAAGAAAACTAAAGGACCTATACAGTAAAGGTTAATAAAATCATAAAGGTCACAGAGAGGTAAAATAGCTTCCCACAGAAAGAATAGGGATCATCAGATGATGCAGGTATAATGTTCATGACAAACCAGCAGTAGCGGTTCTTTAACTTACACCTAGCTTGTAAGTAACCTCTACAACCCCTTGCTTATTGTGGATATTTAGGATTTATGAAAAACAAATAGATAATTTCCTAAAAGAAGGCATCTACAATAATTCTTCTTATGCCAACAAACACAGTGCTTCTGGCTCAAGATTTCACTGAGCTGCAAATTGGAAAGTATTCATAGGAAATAGCAATGCCTACTTTCTTTCTTTGTTCCCAAACTCTTTCCTAGGCATCTTCTACTGACCATTGCTGGAGACTGAGTACAGGGCTAGACAGATCTTTGGCTGGGTTCTGTATGGCTACTCTTTGACAGCCCTGTTGCATCTGCTAGGCTCGGACTCAGCGGGCTGTTGGCCAGAGGGTTTGGCTGTGTCCACATCAGCATGTAATTCAGCACAGTAGGAGAGGATCAGTAGACTGAAGCTGAGGCCCCTACATCTATGGTATACACTAATCAGGGTTTTTCTTTGGACTAGGTTTAATCTCATCTTCTGGACGCAATGTCCCCATCATGTATATCATGATGTATTCGATTCAGTATTAGGGAATAGATAGTGGTTTGTGTACTCCTGAAGCAGAGCTTCCAGTCTGATTTCCTGCAGAGGTAATCTAAGTTGTGCTCACCCAATCCATCCAGTGTGCTGAACCAATGCACAGTAAGTGGGGATGGCAAAGGATTTGATTCAAATTTACGCTGATACTCTGAACAAAAATATTAATACAGCTTAGTTCAGCTTTGTCTTGGTTTCTTGCAGACAGATTTTTCTTTCCATTTGTATAGCAGTGATGTTGGTAATGGCTGCTATTCCTGAGCGACTCTTTTCTGGTATGTGGGGCTGGTCTGATGCCCCAGCCAAACAAGTCCAGTAATCAGTTAATTAGTATTATTAATGTGTGTGGTTAATAGGCATGTCTGCAGAAATAAGGGAATTAGCTATGTTGGATATTATTATAGAGCAGGTTTGTATCAAACGTGCTGAAGTCCATCCTTTTGCTTGGCTACACAGAAGAAGCGATTTCAGTATGTCAGATCTCCTAATTGAAGAATCAAGAATAAATTCAACAACATGATGATGTGAACGTTTTCTGCTCGTATTTGTGAATTACATCTCTGTCACATAACAGAGATAGCAGTCTGATAACAGTGATACATGCAGATCTGTATCTGCAGAAGCTTGTTTACATTTAGATGGAACGGTACTGCTGTCCCGAGGCAGACAGTGTAAGGCAGTGACAGAGGCAGGAGGAGGCACTGGAGTGTAGGAAAAAAAGCCATGAGGCCACGAACGCTGGGGAGGCAAGGACCAGAGCAAATTTCCTTTGGCTTTGTGCAGGTGGAGAGGTTGGGATTTCCTTCTGGCATTGCTGAGCAGACTGGTTTGGGAATTGGACTGACAATCAGTGGTTGTGACACTGGGAGGAAGAATGTGGATGCTGCTGCTTTGAGGGGAAGAGCTGGTCGGTTGTGTCTTGCCTTTGCCAGCAGCTCCTGGTGAGTTTTTGAGACTGCAGGACGAAATTAGTCTATGGGATCTCATCATGCTGCAGCTGTCAGCGTCATGCTTATGTGGCTGAAAGGATTGAAGGGGCAAAAACCTCTCTTGTGACTTCTGTTCTTTGGTCTTTCCCAGCTATCTTTGTCCTTTTGAAGTAAGGTTTTGAGGAGATTTAATTATGGAAATAATCGGGTGCAGATACACTGAGTTTTTTAAAACCTGGAGAGCAAAGCCCAGTATAATTAACTGGATATAATGGGAATAGTCTGGGAATAACGTATTTTGTATTCTTTCTACCCAAAATCGCATAGCTGAAGCAGATGGCTAATAATTTTCGTCTTCATCAAAAAAAAAAAAAGTCATGGCATTTGTTGGCCCTCCATCAATGAGAGAATAGACACCGTGGGATTCAAGCCAGAACTAAGTATTTTCAATTTGAAAAATCAGTGTATCGTAGGTGATTAAATGTCAGCCATTCAGATAGAGATTAAAATTCCATATTCAGAAGGGGTTTTCCTTTTTTTTTTTTTTGAAGTAATGAAGTTGTGTTTCATTCTGAATTTTGAGAGAATCACAGCTGATTTAAGAGAGGCGTATTTAAGGATTTCTTCTGTGTGACACATCATTATTCCTTGAAATCTTTGGCAGTATATTATCATCCATTGTATGTCATCTTAGATGGTTTGGGTACAAAAAATGTGAATTCTGACTTTTGGTGGTTGTTTTCAGGCTTCTTTTCATAATATAAAAGAGTGCTAGATTTAACAGAGGGCTAACCATGTGAGATGATAAATCTCACAAAACACTTCAAAACACTTCATACAAAACACCTCACTGCCAAAATGAATGAAAACTTTCAACACCCAATGAAGTCAGTGAGAGCTGAGTTTCCTCTGAAGATATGTCTGGTAAATTTTAGATTAGAGCTTTTTCTGCAAAACGCATCCTACTCTGAGTCTGTGCTACAGCCTTTTTTACTGGTTAGTCAAATACCTAGATCTGACCTTAGATTTAATTAAGCTAGGTATGTAGATCTTAATCCATGATTTACAGCAGGTTTATGTTCAGTTTAAGGGGAATAAAATGTTCTTCAGTTGTAGGGCCTTCAGTTGGATGATGTGAGTCTTCAGGTGCAAAACATACTTACTTGTATGTAGTAAATCCTCCTATCATTCATTCAACTGCACAGACGGAATTTGCAACAACATCCAGGATGTAGTCCTAGAATAACTTTGTGGGGTTTTTTTAAACGTAAAAATGACACATATCGGTGGCTCAGTCTAAATAATACCTTGTTCCTAAAAGCTTTTCCACATTAGACTATTACACTCTAATGATTATAGCTGTACTCTACATACAAATACTGTCATAATTTAGTGGTGAAAGAATAAGTCATGCATACATAAATTTGAGCTAATTCTAGCTTTTGCAAAACAACCATTTACAAGCTTATTACCTCATTCGATGCAAGAATGAGTCATCTTTTGCAGTAATGCTCCTTTGAATGAGGTAAGATAACACCCATACAGTGTATTGGACAAACCCGTATGTAAGTACTGGGGGGTTGCTGTGCGCTTTTGTATGGATTGTAACCATATGGTAGTCTCTTTCTTTTACAATACGTGATAATCAGCTGAACATTTCATGCATAATAACATGGTGTGTCTGTGTAATGGAGCAGAATGAAATACTTTTGTTTAAATGGGTAATTTCGCCTTGTTACTGAAATTCACCTTGCTGTTAATAGTCACACATTTTGGGAAAGTATTCGTGGATGTTTGAGCATGGCAGAAACTTTACAACTTTTGGGGTAGGGAGTGTTCTGCTAGGAATGAAATTCCTTTCCATCAGCATTTAAATTATAGAAGAAAGGAAAACATAATGGAAAGGCAGTAGTCCCTGTTAAAGATGCAACTGCCCTTTCATAAAAGAATGGATTTTAAATATTTTATGCTAGTAAATTTTGTGTTTCTTTGTTAAAAATGGCATATTTAATCTGAGTGTTAGGAAAATTTTGAGCAAAATACCAAGGAAAACTTGAGAAATTATTGCTAGAACAAGGCTATTAGAAAAAGGGGAGTCAAATGCTTTTTAAAAATTATTAGAAATGTCTTTTTGCCCCACTCTTTTTTTTTTTTTTTTTTTTTTTTGTCAAAAGAGTGTTTGTCTTGGACATGCTGCTATCTGTTTTACTGAAGAGTTGAAGTTAAGAAATATGGGAATCCATTTTGCTGAACTAGAGATGTTGAAATGGCTCTGAAATCTATTCAAACTTTCACACATTCACATTTCCAAACAGATAATGGACATCACCTGTCCCATCCCAATATAGCCTGTCAAGACGCATGACAGCTGGCGTAAAATGAGAGTTCCTTTCAAGTAAATGGGGAAAAAGTGCTGATGCTCTTGCTCTCCTTGATTGTAGAACATGGGACACAATGGGCTGCGTAAAGTAGAAGAAAGGGCTTTGTGTGAAGAGAGATGTAGTAAAGGAGGCAGGAGTGAAGCTGCTGCAGATATTTCACTTTTAGTAATCTAGGAAAGGAGGACTAAGATGATAATGGGGGGGGGAAGGAAGGAAAGAATGAAAAGAGGATAAAGAAATGAAGTATGTAAAAGATGCAAAGGGAGAATAGTAACGATACACAAATACAAAAAGAAGACATTAACCCCAAGATGTCACCTCTGGCTTATGAGAACTGTGTTGTTGGAAGCTGAGAGAGTATGTGCAGGAATATGTATCGCTATGTGCTATGTACTTGCCTTTCTATGCTTTTCTTGTAGTTTTTGGTCCTAGCTGTTGCTGGGATAGGGCATGGGACTAGATGGCTTTGTGTGATGACCCAAGAAGGGCATTCTTGTATTCTTGTTATATTTTGCAAGAGTAGTGAGGAGACAGAAGCCTGAAAACAAAACAAAAAAGAGGCAGCCTTATGATGAGCAAAATGCATCTTTATAGTTTGATTTCATATTTGCTGCCTGAGGATGTGATTTGGAAACTGGCCAAAGAAATAGGAATGACAGAGTCTGAGTTTAACTCTGGTCTAGCCTCATCTTGCTACATGAATAATAAATACAGAACAAAAACATAGACCAGTCTCACCCAAGATGCTGAAGGGATGCTTATGTCAGTGGTCATGCAAAGTGTGTGTTGCATGCTGTGTAAAAAATATTAATGTGATTCCTTTGTTCTCAGCTGAACTCCTGATAAAACTGTGGTGTGCTGGTGGGAAGGCTTCTGGGAGTCCGCTGTTAAGGTCTGCCTGCCACCAAAGTGAAAGCAAGGAACCATTGCATCAAGTGGAGCTCAGCTGCCTCTATGTGTACTGTCTATCATACCTTCATGAAATTGGTTTTTTTCTTGGCCTTCCTTAAAAATATTTCTGGAGTTCATTTCTCTTTGCCATTTCATTAAAGGTAAGGAATTAAAAACAAATTTCCTTGGGAGGAGATGCATCTATTCTTCCACTGTCTTTTACACATATCCTTATGTGCAGGCATAAGTTCTTGTATCTGTAAGAAATAGAACTTATTTAATGTATACAACATTTATATGTACACATTACATATATTTTAAATAAATAAAATTAATAATAAATGTTATGTACATATATACACACACATGCAAATAAATATTTGTAGTTATTTATAGAAGATGGTAATTGTTTCCAACCTGTATCACTACTAGGTTACTCCTCTGGGTAGTGCTGCACTTGGGGAGGAACAACCCGAGACACCAGTATATGCTGGGGCTGACTGGCTGGAAAGCAGCTTTGCAGAAAAGGAGTTTCGGGTCCTGGTGGACACCAGCTTGGATGTGAGCCAGCAACATGCCCTTGAAGGGCGAATGGCATTCTGGGCTGCATGAGCCGGAGTGTTGCCAGCAGGTCGAGGGTGGTGATCGTTCCCCTCTGCTCAGCCCTGGTGAGGTCACACCTGGACTGCTGGGTATAGTTCTGGGCTCCCCAGTACAAGAGAGACATGGACATACTGGAGAGAGTCCAGTGGAGGGCCAAGAAGATGATTAAGGGACTAGAGCATCTCACATATGAGGAAAGGCTGAGAGGGCTGGGACTGTTCCGCCTGGAGAAGAGAAGGCTCAGGGGGAATTTTATTAATAAATACCTGAAGGGAGGGTGCAAGGAGAATGGAGCCAGGCTCTTTTCAGTGGTGCCCAGTTACAGGACCAGAGGCAACGGGCACAAACTGAAACACAGGAGGTTACCTCTGAACATCAGGAAAAGCTTTTTCACTGTGAGGGTGACCGAGCACAGGTTTCTTGGGGATGTTGTGGAGTCTCCATCCTTGGAGACGTTCAAAAGCTGTCTGGACACCATCCTGGACAACCGGCTGGTTGTCAGTCTGTACAGAAACAATAGAGCATGTTTAATTAGCGAAAAAGAAGAGCCTATGAATGAGAATTAAGTCGGCTGTGTTTATTTGGAACAGTGCTCACATTTCTTCTGATCCAAAGGAAGATACACACACACTCATGCTTTCTCTCATTACTGTGGTACATCAGAATGTAAAGGAAATAACTTACAGTAGTTTACTGCAATAAAGATAAAAACCTGATTTTTTATAAGGCTAAAGTGGCAATTTACTACCGTGGAAAAGCAGCAATGAAATTTTCTGTAAGCTTAATTCAAGGAGCTGAAAAGAATGCAGGTCATAAAATCAAATTTATTTTTGAACAGGTATAAAAATTCTATAGATGATTTTACATTTAAGGAGAATGAACCAGCCTGAAGACTCCTCATTAACTTTCAAGGGCCATTTGGCAGATAATGGAACTCATCGACTAAAACATTTATTTTTCTTGTCTTATAGACACACATGCTTATCTCTGAACAACAAGATCCGCTATAGGAGGAAAAAGCTGCTTCTTTTGCATAGAAGCCAGGAGGAAAAGAGGCAGAGAAATAAGACAGGGGGAGGGATGAGGTTGAGGGTAGAGAGGAATATATAGAGTAAACTGAAAGACAAACAAAAAAAATTTACCATGCCACAACGAACAAGAAAAATGTAAAACTACTGGAGGCTTACGCTTTTATCCAGGAAAAAAACATGAAGATGCAATTCCAAACTGACAGCCTAGCTTTAAAAAGATGCATAATTTGTTTTATTGGAGATCCTGTGATGATATTTAGCTATCTTTTTTGTGTAGAACTATGAAAAAGTTTAGACTGGTTTGTGTCCCCTATCTGTCCCCCTCCCCACCCCAAGGCATCAGCATCCTTTCACTGTGGAAGGGGAAAGCCTGTGAGTCTGTGGTTTACTAAAGTTGACATTGTAATGGTTGTAAGACTTCTCAGTGGAAAGCAATGGATGCAGTCGTTCTGGGTTTTGAAAATACAAATGAAACAAAGTTGGGAATCTCACATGAAAAGTGAAATCTATACAGTAACAAAACAAAATTGGTTATACTTTGAAAGTTAATACAGACTTAAGGGTTTTTTTTGTGCTAGGAAACTAAAAGTGCTTTATTTGTCAACAAAAAGTTGAGAAGGCAAAAGGTTGCAGAAAAGGTTTTGTTTTATTTTTAATTTTTGAATATGCAACACCTTTCATTACTTGGAAACATACTTTTAATTTTACTCATTGAAAAGCTATACAGTAAGTTAGTCTTTCCTGCATTTCTGATGCCCCTAATTTCCCCAACTCCTTGTGCCAGAGAGTACACTTTAGTTTCAACAACACATTGAGAAACTGGAAGAAAATATAAGGCAGTGTAGGACCAATTCTCTGAGATGTTATGAAAATGTACTGTGTATTCACAGAGAATAGGTATACACCATATGTCTTCTCCAATTTTGTGTTAGGACCTGTTCAAGAAGTATTGTTCCTATTTATTTTCCTTATTTTCCATCATCACCCATGCATGCCAGTCTACAGGTTGAGAGTAGAATCTGTAGAGCAATCAACAGAAATGGAAATTGGTCGTCTTGTGAATTTATTTCTGCTGCAATTTATTTATGTTGTAGGCATGGAAAGTGGAAACCAATCAGTCAGTCTCCAAGCCATAATGAGTGCTTTCAAGTACCTACACTTGACTTCAAGTTTTCCTCCATAGATTCTGTTTTCTTAGGTCCATTGATCTAGGGTGTCCCAGCCTTTTTTAAGGAAGGAATTAAAAAACACAAGCAGCCTTCCACACTGCCTGAATTCCAGTTTCCATTGCTGCTGAAGGTTGCTGGTGTGGCAGTGGCAGCTGTAAGGCCTTACAGAGAACAGCAGGCAAACAAGTTTGATCACCTAAAAGGCATTTATTTTTCGTTTTGTTTGTCATGCAAAGCTGCATAGGAAATCTTCTCTCTGGAGAGAAGAAGGTATGTGAGCAGCAAAAGAGGTTTTCTATTTGCAGTGGGCTCTTATTTAAAGACAGGATAGAAAGAAATAGATTTGCATTCTTGATTGCATGTATTCTGTGACTACACGTGTTTTATTAGAAATGATTGTAGTTCAGTCTAAACCAGGATGTATGTGGTTTCAGTCAGAAGCCATCTTGTAACATCTGTTGCTGCTCAACAGAAGGTCAACGCTGGTGTCAGAGAAAGCCCCTCCTGAGTTGGTATGTTCTGTCACCTGCTAATCCTTCCCTAAGCCTCTGTAGCCCTGTTCTTTCCTGTTTATTATCTCCTTTTCCCAGTGTCGCTGCTCTGCCAGTTCCAAAATTGCTGGCCTTAGCCATAGGGTGACGTACTTAATTGATACGTGTTCTTTGGAGAAGGCAGCTTCCAAACCCTAAACCCCAAGTCTTCAGAAAAGAAGCCTGCACTCAGTATATGCAAAATACAGTTTTTCTGTGGTATATTATGTGGAGACAGATAACCATCAATATATGGCACATGCTTGCCGTAAGGTGGATGCTGTCTTTCACAAAATTCTAATCTTTGTCCCACAGATAGACAATTAAAATTTTCCTGTGAAATGACTGTTGGAATTTTTATATTTAAGTAATTGGATTTTTAAAAGAAGCTGGTTTTTTTCCTGATGGTTTTCCCAAACATTCAACCTACAGCAAATACTGCCAGTGGAGTTGCACTGAAGTGAAAATAGGACCTTGGCATGAGACAGGTTTGAGAAGTTTAAGTAAACACAGATGTTGTCTCTGATATTTTTTGGTATGAGTACCCTGCCTGTCTTCTCCAGGAATATGAAGAAACAGATTATTTGGTCTTGTAACCCATCCCATAATAGGGATGCCATTTGTATGGGGAAAATGGAGGAGAGGCAATTTAAGCATTGTCTGTAACCCAGTGTGCTGGGCAGAGAAGTCCTAGGGAAGTAATCTGCAAAGTAAAGTAGAAACTAAAGACCTATTGTGCAAGGGCTTAGCAAGGAGGTACCGTTCTGTGTAACTATCGCTCTTCAGGCTGTCTTCTGGAGTCATGCACCTGCCTGTTAACCATTGGAAAAGTCTTAAAGATTAAATGACTTGCCCTATGCCACTAATCAGGTACAATCATGTCCTGTGTTTGGAGGGGAACTCAAAAACTTCTGAATTCCATCCTCATGCTTTCACATAGAAATAGAGAGGGGGGATTTGATTTGTCTTGGTAGTTCTAAAGAAACTGTTTGAAGACAAAGGTAAACTCAATGCTTTATGATTTAGTGCAATTGTATCAAATACTCAGAATAGTTAAAAAAAAAGTTGTCTAAAAAGCATCTGTTGAATGTGTTAGAGATGGAAGTTCTAACTTTTTTTTTAAGACCCGCTACATCTTTTTTTAGAAAGTGTGACAGGGGATATGACTGCATGAAACTAGTACGTGTCTCACTTAAGTAAAAAGTAATTCAACTGATTAATTTTTAGAGACTTGGAAGATTTATTCAAAATACTGACTTGTATGATTCAGAATTCTGTGCCTTTAAAAATCCCTTCAAGTATTTCATGTGCTTTGTACTCTCAGAGAATAAGATTTGCATGATGAATGGAGAGTGTACATTAGAATTGCAGGAACATCCCAATATCTCATTTCTGTTTGAGGAAACCATGGTTAATTCTTCAAGTGTGTTCCATCAGTCTTCTAGTAGGCACCAATTCAATGGTAATAAACAATTACAGTACCTACTAACAAATAGGCAACAGTTGAGCTTTGTTCTTTTATTTTTATAAATCATTGCTTTTGATGATAGCCTCATGAGTTTCAAAGTTATGCAAAGAGTAGCACTCTCCTTTTCATGTTTTTCCCCTGGCCCTGTTATAAATTTTGTATTTGTACTATTTCAAAAACATGTTGGTTCTGAATGTTTTGGGCTATTTTACTAGCAGCAAATGAGCCCAGTTCAGTCTGTTTAGGCCTTGTAAGCCTAGATCATCTAGGCTAACAAAACACTAACAAGTGCTTTTGTGACTGCATTCATTCAACGTTGTGACCAGCAGTCCCATTATACTGCCTCAGATTTCCTGGCCCAGTTGATCCAGTATTCATTTAAAACTAGGCTGATGGGTTTTAGGAAAGAAGTAATACTTGAAATTAAAGGATGTGCATTTTTATTGCTGTTGGAAATGGATTTCCATGAACGATTCCTTTCTCATAGAAGGCTGGTTTTTTTTCTTTAAGAAAATGGGAGTCAAAATGTATGATTAATGTCATTATTTAGTAACTGTTTTATAGAATTGGACTCTTGTAAGCTTCACTCACCATGTTTCATACTGTATTGCCTTGTATAATAAGTTAAGTCCCAATCCCAAACCTATTGAGCTTTGTTTCTTACATTTCTTCTTAAATGGGTACTGGACTAGGCCTGTGGCATGTACAGCTCCAGATGTGCAAACAGGTGCATTTGCATAGTCCTACATAAAGCAATTTAGGACACTACTCATCATAATCTGAGCTTTTTAGTAAGGGAGCATGACCGCCTTTCCATTTGACAGACTGCACAAGGGACAGATGACAGGAGTAAAGAAGCACATCGTGTGTGGGTATTTCTGGTTTTTGTAATTGTAATAGGCCAAATTCTGCCTGCATTTGCTTGTGCAATGCAGGTATGTTACTTCTTATTGTATGGGTTAAGGAGAACAGAGAAATACTTCAGGTCAACTGCATTTTTCCTGGTGACACAGCTGCTGAATGCAGACATTGCAAATGCATCATGTGCATAGAGTAGAGCAATCAAGTGGGTCAAGGTGGGCTCAGCATGAGTTGCTAGGTACTGTCCTCAGCTGTCCTCCTGTCTGCCTCTACCTCGCTGCTTATTCTCCTTGATGCTACTAATAATGGTTTGTTATCATGGCTCGATGGTTTCTGATGAGATCGCATTAAGAAGATGACATACATTTTGGACTGTAGGACACCACGAGAGGAAGAGGAAGGCTTTAAAAAAACCAGGTTGTTAAATTAAAACGTATACACTCTTTATGATTTTAGGTAGAAATTTACACATATGTGAAAAGATCCATCAGTTCTATATATTATAAGAGGAGTAAGGAAGAAAGTCTACTATAATATTTGAGGAGAAGAATAATATGTGTGCAATAAACAATTGTTCAGTGTGAAAATATTCTCCTATATAAAGATATGTATAGCTTCATTTTTTTTTTCAAACTTCTCAGATGCTGGTGTTTGTTTCTTTTTAACTTAGGACATCCAATTCATGTGTGATAAAGTAAGTATGTGTATGAGCCCATTCATGCTTATTAGATATTTCCAAAATTATAGGACTGTAGAAATACCTGAAGCATTTGCTATTCTGCTAATCAGTTTTATCTTAAATTTCATGCAGTGTCTTTATTCGAAGGAAGAGGGGTGGCTGGGTGGGTAATTTTTTCATTGGCATACTGAGCTTTCAGCTGAAAACTGAAAAGCTTTGGGTTTTTGATTTATAACAAAAAAATGATATTTTTTGTTGTAATATTTTTCCAGTGCTTTCTGAGCAATTCTGTTCTTGACCAAGTTTTTCAAAACTGTGTGTTAGTATCTTTAATTTCAGAAAGCACTGATCCTAGAAAATGTTAACGTTTGGTCCCCCCCATAAGGAGGTTTTCAGAACTAGATATCTATCTGTAATTGATTTATGAATTATCAACTCTCTTGTGGACACATCATCTTCAGTGCTTGCCCTCTGCTCCAAGTTCTGATAAGGTTGCTTTTTAGTTCTAGTGACGTAAATAAATTTATTGTTATCGGCACATGCACTCTTGTGCATTATCAAATGGGTTGAGACAACTGACTGAATTTGCAAATGCCAATAACCAGCCATCATATACAAATGTAACTGCATAAACAAGGTGTATGAGTAACTCTGCTAGTAACAACAGAACTGCTCCAATGCTTATTAGCAATTAGATAAAGAGCAGCTTTGGTCTATTAGATTGTAATAAATATCCTATTCATCTTCCCTTCCCACTTGATATAGTGCTTTTGTGTTCTTGTGCTTTGTGATGGTTCATGCTTGCTTAATTTGTGGAGAAGTCAGTTAAACTGGTCAGACTATTCCTCTGCATTTTGTTTAAAGAAAAGGATGTTCGTTCTTTTCTCCAAAAGGTGAGGGGGATAGGAAGGGAAGGACACACCTATGTTCTATGAATACAGTAGTATAGTTAGAACTTAGTGTTTGGATGTGTGGTGCATATTGCATTTATGTAGCAGTAATGCAGAACAGAAGTTGAAAATATGGTGTTTCTTGTGTCTTGGTTGTGTTATTGTCCCAGCTGTGCAATGGGTAGGATTGCGTTTGCTTTTCAGTGCCTGCATTATCATTCTTCTCATAAATAAATCTTTCTTCTGTTTCTTTACCTGCTGTTCCTAGCCACTTATATTTTCTCTGTCCATTTACCCTATGTTGTCTGTCCTAGGAACATCTTAGAAAAAGACCAGATTATGGTTCCCATTACACATTTCGTAAGGTTACAATTCAGCTGTCATTCTTTGCCCAGTCTTCTAGTGTATTTAAATTCAAATTCTCTCAGTCTTCCGTGGACATGACAGGGTGTGAATTACGATGCAATAGAACACTAATTCTTATGAAGTATAAGGCTAGAAGTCAAGTGCCATTAAATGCACAAATGTGTGAATGGTTATGCCATAAGTCACGTGTTAAAATGTCGTATGATTGTAGGTTGGCCCAGTGCAATTCTTTACTTAAAAAAATAATAGAGAAAGTTCAGGAATAATTTATTTAAAATTATTTTAAAATTACTTTATAATTCTGGGTAATTAATTGTTTTAAATTGAGTAAGAATTAAATGGGTTAAAAAGATGAAATATATGTTCTCTATTTCAGGTTAACACTAAAGGGTCTATAAATAGTTTTAGATGAAAAAGAGTGTAGGTGTGCATTTTCAAAGCTAATAGGATTACTGTATTCTGCAAGGTGAGGGTCCCTAAATTCTTTCTAAATTGTTACCTTTTTCTCATAGGCAGAAACTTGCAAAAGGGTCTGGGGACTTTGAGCATCCACTTTGATATAAGTCGTAAAGAGAATAGGTCCTGCAGTCTTTTGTTATGGTTGCTTCTTGCACTGGCGGTTTAGAGGTTGATCAAAGTAACTTTGCGGTAAAGTAGCATGTGGTAATTTTCTATTAGTAAAAGCATTATTGTAATGTCCAATATTTAGAGCTGTATAAGATCTAAAATAAGGTTTTTTTGCAGTCCTCAAATGCTTTATGGTTAGTTTAAATATTAGAACTTGGAGGGTTTTGATTTTGTTGCATTTTCTGGTGGTTATGGGTTCTGTCAGAGAAAAATATTTGACAGCTGTAATTGAGAGCAGTGTTTAAATGGGCAATGGTTACCAAGGCCTCCTTTTTTGATTTTGTATGGTGAGTGAGAGAGGTATGAAGTATTAAGCCTCTTTAAAGTTCTGCTTTTTTAATACTTTTGAAAGAGTATGTCTTACTGTACAGAAAACCAAAAGTGTGTTACCTCACACAAAATGAAACTCAGAGTACTTTCAAGTCCTGAGTTTGAAATATGGTAAATTCAATGGGTGGCAGTTTCACCATCCTCCAGACAAGTTTTACTCAGAGTAACTTCTCATAGTCGGAAAAAATGATGCTGAAGTTGCAGATGACTGATGAGTGAGGATGATCAAAGGAGCCCTGGGGCTGGGAAGTAAAACTTTTGGCCTTACTGTAACTTACGTAAAAGGATTTTTGTGTTAAAACTTTGCAGTTCTATGCAAACTTAATTTAATGAGGAAAGTGCTCTAAAGAGGTAGGATAGCGTTATTGGTTCCATTTGACGTGTGTGAAAATTGCAACATAGAAAAATGAAGGAGGAAAAAATATGCCTAAAAATGTGCCTAAAGACTGTTTAAAACAGACCTCTAAACCAAACTTCAGTAATCGTGACTTAGGTTTGGGAGCAAGTATATGCCTTTAAAAGTATTTAAAAGTGCTTTAAAAGTAAGATCTGAAGTGTCGCCTGAAAATGCACAATAAGCATTTTTTGGGAGCAGTAACTCTCACAGACCCGTCTTACTACAAGGACATCCAAGCTCCCCTTGGTTTTTCTGCTGCAGTAGTGCTTCATGCACAGCTCTGCTTGAGACAGAGTCCCTCTCTTGCTTAGCATTTGACTATCAGTAAATACCCCAACAGGCAGAAAACAAATCATGGGCTTCATTACTCCCAGACTTCCCAGTTCAGACAACTTGTGACTTCTTCTGCCTCCAAACAAAGGTCCCTTCGTAAGGCAACTTGTCATTGGAACCTTCTTAATGCCTTTCTAATGAGCAATAAGCAGGTAGATATGATTTATTAATATCTCTGGTCACAAGGTCTACCATGTAATTAATGCACTGCAAATTTTCAGCTCATTTTACAACATAATATGTGGCTATTAAAGTGTTTCAGGGAGCTGTGGAAGCAAGTGTGTGGGCAGCCCTTAGGGGTAGAAAGATACAGGAATGGAAGAAAGTAAAATTAAAACAAGTGCTAAATGTAGTAGTTTTTTTTTTTTTATCAGCAATTTTTTCTGCCACATTCTTATATGATCCCTTACGAGTATTAAAAAAAAAAGCGTGTTGACATATGCTGTTCTTAGATTGGGAGCACTCAAACTCAGTGGATGTCTTCCAGCTACTGACATTCAGTAGATGGTGGAAGCAGGTTTTAAGGTGAAAGAACAACTTCTCTGTCTGAAAGAGAGAAATCTCTATTTTCATCTTTTTTTCTTTATCTTAAGAGAAAAGTAATCAAAACTTACTAAACTCCCTTTGGGAAGGTGATACCCAAGACTCGTTTTTGTGAAGGTGCTCCCTGAATTTTAAGTTCCATTTAAGTCGTATCATTCTTTTTCTGACATTTGGATTTGGATTAAAATGGTTCCAAAGCTTGTCCTACAGCTGCTTGTCAAGTGCTCAGACTGTAGGAGTAAGGGAATATTGTCACATTACATCTAATTGTTCCGGTTTTGCCTGCCAGCTTGTGACAAGGTCAAAGCACAGCACAAAGCTCCGAGTTACAGTTAAAACCAAGATACAATAAATTTCTCAATACAGTTGCCTGAATTTGAAACAAATGTAGAAAGGGGATTTGTCTACATTGCCAAAAGTGTGAGAAAATGGTATTGCATTGTCCCCTTGCTGGAGCCAAATTGTGAGCGATGCCAAGCACCTAGTCTTCCAAGATAATTGAATGTGCCTTGGGAATTTTCATTCAGATGTTTTTCATGGCTGAGGATTTTGAGCAATAATTCTCCTATGGATGTATTTGCTGGTCAATAGATTTTAGCCAATTACTGAGTGATGAAGATATAATTTCTTGTGGTGGGCTTTTAAAATATACATTTCCACGGCTATTGTCGCTACTAATTATTCTATAACCGTGCCTTCATTGTTGCGGATGTAATGCATACGTGGGCTGTTTGTTCTTTTTTTCTTTCCCTTTCCTTTTTTCTCTGGGCTTCTGAACACTCACCTTCATTTTGGAAAGGCATTGCACTGGTACATACAAATGGGTTTTCACTGACAACTCCTTGTGTGTGTATAAATGCAATTGCATTGCCAGCTCAGAACTGAGCCTCAGTAAAAAGTGCAAAGCTGGAGGTTGGCAGAAGAAATCAGAGGCCTAGAGATGGAGGTGGGTTTTTAATGGAATTTTCAAAAGGGGCTGAATTAGTTCCTATCTCAGTTTTGAGAGGTTTAAAGGGAGTAAGGCAACTAGTCTGTTAGGAGATCAGTTATTTATAACACCTTCAAATTACATTTTGCCATGTGTGACTGAGTGTGACTATGACTATTGTCCCCTTTATCGGAGCATGGACAACATGATGGAAAACGCTAGTGAGGGATGTTCTTTTTTAATACAGTTTTGACATGAAAGCAGAATTTTGCAGTGGAATTAGATTAATTACAAAATAAATAGGAAAACTGCTTCAATCAGATGTAAGTATGAGGTGTAGAGAAGCGAAATATTCTAATTAAAAAAACCCACTTTAATCTTTATACCTTCTCATTTAGATAACAAAAAAGATCTCTTGGGAGGTGGACACATTGTTGTGGTTTAACCCCCAGCAACTAAACCCCCCGCAGCCGCTTGCTCACATCCCACCCCCCCCGCCCCGGTGAGATGGGGGAGAGAATCGGGAGGGCACAAGTAGGAAAACTCTGGGTTGAGATAAGAACAGGTTAATAATTAAAAGAAAATAAAATAGTAGTAGTAGTAATAATAATAATAATAAAAGAATATACAAAGCAAGTGATGCACGATGCAATTGCTCACCATCTGCCGACTGATGCCCAGCCCGTCCCCGAGCAGCAGTCCTTCCCCCCCCAGCCAACTGCCCCCAGCTTCTATACTGAGCGTGACTTCATATGGTATGGAATATCCCTTTGGCCAGTTTGGGCCAGCTGTCCTGGCTGTGCCCCCTCCCAGCTCCTTGTGCACTCCTTTGCTGGCAGAGCATGGGAAGCTGAAAAGTCCTCGACTCATGTGAGCACTACTGAGCAACAACTAAAACATCAGTGTGTTATCAACATTACTGTCGTACTAAATCCCAAACACAGCATTATACCAGCTACTAGGAAGAAAATTAACTCTATCCCACCTGAAACTAGGACGTATATTCTGTATTATTTAGCTGCTAAATTATTCTCTGTGTGTTAGAACTACTAGTAGATATGAACAAATAATGCAACCAGTTTCTCTGTGGGGCTAAGCTTAAATTAAACAGTCCCTCCCACCAAAACAGGATTCTTCCCTCTTCCTGCCTCTGCAGATCCCAAATTTTTGTTAGTGGCAGAGTAATTGAAATAGGATTTCCTAGGGCATTCAATCCACTGGATAGATTCTCTAACATCTGATATGTTATACTTGCAAGTTGAAGATTTTATTCAGGTGAATTTTCTGCTGTCTTATTACAAGAGTTCACTTCACAGTATGATCTTTTTTTCCTGTGGCACTAATACTCTTGTTTTTTTCATCAGCCAGTCTTTCTGGATTCAGAAACTTACCCTGAAGTTCCTGCAGAAACTTAGTATCATCAGAATATCTGTTTTGTTCGGTTGCTTATTAGAAAATTATTGACAGTAGACAAGAGGATAGATGTGTGCACATACAGATAGTAGGTCGGTGTAAGATTTGTCTCCTTAGACACTAGGTTAGAGAGCAAACATCTGATCAGAGTTTGCAATTCTGTAATGGTTGTTCATACCCCTTAGAGAAATAACCAGCTGGCTGATGGTACAGATGGTCAGTGCACATTCAACGCTGATCTGTGCAAATTAGTGTGATGGGATGCACATTAGCTTGGCTGTGTCAAGGGATAAATCAGCAAAGTTGTCGATTCCTACCTGTTGGAAAAAGAATACAGCCCTGGTCCTATAAGCTCAGTTGTATGCATGTGAGAAGGCCGCTTACTTCCATAGGGATATTCATTAGGGACATTTGTCTCCCTCTCTCTCTGTCCTTAGAGGGCTCAGTAGGGAATGGTTTGGCGTTGAAAATAGGACTGTTTATGAATCAGGCACTTGAATCATTATCCTGAAGGGGTTTTTTTGTGTGTAAATATGGCTGCTATGATGAGGATGAATATAAAAATTAATGAAGCCAATTATAGGAATAAACATTAGTTAATCCACCAAAAGCTGTAAACTGTATTTTTAATCTTTCAAAGGAACTGCAGGTAATTCTTTCCTTGCTTTCTCTGTCTTCCTTCTTTCTCACACATCTGTGAACTGTTTAGAGAACAATTTGGCTGTTAATGTCCAGTTACAGCCTGTATGAACTCACTAAAATTGTCATTGTAATAAATTGTGGTGCATCAGTCAGCTCCAGATCTAATCTTGTAGCTTTTAACAGAAGTAGCTCGTGGTAAAACTTACTGTCTATGGGCTCAGCCAAACTGGAGGAATGCATTCATCTGTTTCTTCAATACAGATTCTTCAGTATAAGGCTTCTGTTCCTTGCAGGTCATCAAGGGTTCACTTGAAAAGCATGCAAAATTTATCTACCAGTAAAGTTAGTGAGAACATTGCTGTTAACATCTAAGGGAATAATGCTGAGAACATCTGAAATTCCTTCCTGGTTTAAAGATTTCAGATTGTTCTAGTTTTTTCTTCTTTTAAATTAAAGAGATTGTATATCAAAAGAACCTCGGAAGACTAAAAAAAGTCTGCCTGGACTTACTCCGGTGTTAAATTTTCAGTGATTTCTTCTGGAGGCTGCTGTTTATTGGAGCCCCTTGGAAAGGTAAAATCACTTGAGAGAGATATATATTGGGATGGAGATGGTGTGCTTTACTTCTTGAGGCATCTTTTGTTACAGCTAAGTGCTGGTCTGCTTGCCTCTCATCTAACCCAGTTTCTCTTGGCTGCCCAGAAAGGATTATGATGATTATTCAATACTGTTTGCTGGAATTGCCAAATCAATATTCAAAATATATTGGTCTTGGATATTTCCAGAATCCAGCAGAACTTGCAGTATATATGACGTGTACAGTTAAATACGTTAAAACATTTAGGTCACTAGAATTAGTTACAAGGGTTGAATGATGTAGTCTAGCAATTAGTTCGTATTTTTTAATGAAGCAAACCCTTTGTGGTGAACTAATTAACTGTATAGCATACCATTCATATACTCTTTATGCTCCATTTCCATTCATATTCTAATAAGGACTTTTGCTGGAACAGATTTTATCTAGGTCTCTCTTTCCTATATAGTGAAAGTATGAATTATTTTGAATGTTAAAGTATTATTATTATATGCTAAGAGTACCCCACTTTAGCTGTTTGAAATAGGAGATAACGGTGGCAGACACTCATGATGTTTTAGCAAATATTAGTACTTTCAGCCCAACTTTAAAGTGTGTTTCTGTTTCAAAAACTGATTCTAAAATATCCCTGTCCGTCTTAACAGATCAGGTATGTTTGCCTGTGCATGTATCCTTTGTGTTAAGAGCTGTATCTATTTCTTTGGTATTACTTTTTTCTTCAGCTGTAGATCAGGGATGTTTAAATATAATACTCTGAGTTTGAAATATGGGTAGATATTGTAGTTGGAAATGTTATTAAACATATTTATTTCAGTGTTCCTTAGTTTAGTGCCTATTTTCATATCTGAGTTGATGTGATAAAAGATTTATCACAGGAAAAAAAAATTAAGAGTTTTTAGTTGAGTGGGTTCATAACTATCTTTGCTACAGTGGTTCTGTAGAGATCAAATTGTAGCACACTGACACATTAGACATTTCATTACTCAAAAATCTTGTTGGGAGGCTTATTATTGATGTCAGCTAGCTGTGGTTGCTTGAATGCTTTTCCTAGCGGGATCACTAAGTTGCCAGAAAACCACTTCTTTGTTTCT
Source organism: Fulmarus glacialis (assembly GCF_000690835.1). Classification (NCBI taxonomy): domain Eukaryota; kingdom Metazoa; phylum Chordata; class Aves; order Procellariiformes; family Procellariidae; genus Fulmarus; species Fulmarus glacialis. The sequence continues at coordinate 17,741 of NW_009226214.1, read as the reverse complement.
AAGTATAGGACACATGTATTTCCAGTAAAGAGTAGGAATACCGTGTAAAAACCTGACCAGTTATGTCTGAGAACGGTGGGTTTAAATTGGCATAAGGGCTAAGCTGAGCAGGAGAAGGGAAAGCCAGTGCTGCTATGGAAGGAGATGAGAAAAGCCTGGCTTGCATCCAGTGGAACAAAGATGGAGAAGATGTATGTTGAATTCTCTGAATTGGTCAGTGCATCAAATACTGAGGAAGAAAAATTCCTTAAGCAAAATGATGAACTTAGAAGATAAATGGACATAAATTGAGCATTAATACATTTTAAGCTGGAAATTAGGAGAAGTTTTCTAATGAGGAAAGGAATGTGGTGGTGAAACAAGAATAATAATTGTGGAAAAGTGAATTAAGTTTGAATATCTGGCATGATTTCTACAATTTCACTGGAATGGGCTCTGGTGTCCCTTCTCCATTTTGAGTGTCTGTGATTATAAGCTTTGCTGAGCAGCTCCTCTGTGTCTCTCCTGAACTTGTACAGAACACAGCACGGTAGGACACCAGTCCCTCTGGAGACTTTGAGGTCCTGCAAATATTAATGTGGGCAGAATCTGAATTATATATTCAGTTCCAGTAGTGAATCAAACACATCATCTATCCTGTTTTGTGGCAACTTATGTATAACATCTAGAAACAAATATAGCAATTAATAACAAATAGCATGGAAAAAATCACTACAAAGGAGCAAAATGTCATGGAAAGAATATTCAGCTGAATGGACGGATGAGAAATAAATTTTGCTGTTGAGTGAGAGATTTAGATTATGAAGTCACAAATAAAGTTTTCAAGGAGACCTTTTCCATTGCTTAGGCAGTGGTTAATTGCTTTTTCTCAAAGCAACAATTTTACAGCCAGGATTTATCTGAGTACTGATGTGGCTTCCTGCAAAGGAAGTTTGTCTTAAGTGAGATAAATGGCACAGACTAAAAATGGGCTTTTCTTAAATGTAGTATTCCAGTCATTTAAAAGTGATTATGTATCTCGTTGTGTGGGAACAGGCAGAAGCATGGACTGTGGTGAGGCTTATTGATTGCTGCAGGAGTGAGTACTTCCTAAACAACTGTATCCGTGAAATAAAAAAATTATCAGAATTGTTGAGAATTTGTAAATAAAAATAGAATTTCTTAGTCAAAATATTAGCAAGTTCTGTCAATTTGAAAATTGGCACGTGCATACACGGGTATTGCTGTTCATGCTGAGCATTTGGAGTATTATGGCTAGCTCTAGTCATACATATCACTGCTACACAGCAGTGATACTGACATCATGTATTACTGAGTAGTTAAGTATTCCTCATTACTTTCTGTCACAAGTCCTTTCATTTAACTAAAAGCATAAAAAAAGCCAAAAGTAAAAAAGAAGTCTTTCCGTAAGTCTACAGCATCTTTCACTTCTTATGCTTTTCCTTTTAAATACCTAGTTTTGGTGCAGTCTACCAATTGCAACCATTTACTTTACACTGGTAGCAGATTAGATGACTTGAAACCCTGGATCAGCTAAGAACATGATTTTGTTTCAAATTCAACTGATTCCCTTTTGTGTTTCATTGTCTTCTGTTACCGTAGACTCCTTTTCTTCCTTTTGGCTTTCAGCTTCTCCTTTTAATTTTTTCCTACTGACTCTGTTTTTTGTGCGGTGGTTTTGTTTTTTTTTTCTTAGGTGCTATGTTTCCGGGTTTTATCCTGGCTATACAATTTAGTATTTTTAATCTTCATCTCTGTTCCTTTTGACGTCAGTCTACTCTGTTCTTCATTTAATCTTTTATAAGCTTCTGGATAGCTTCTCTTTTGCTCCTGATATCTCCTGATAGCACCTCTTTTTTGGCTGATTCATTCTATCTCAACAAGGTTTAGTATTGTTTCCCAAGTGAATAGTTTTATTCAGTGAAAACTGCAGTTTTAGTCAACCTGAAGCCTTTGTGACTGCTGTAAAATTGGGTGAATACTTTTGGACCTTTAATTTAAAAAGCAGTTCCACGATAACATTTGCTGAAATATATGCAAAATATTTCTCAGTCTGGTTTCATGGGATTGTAGCAGCATTTGTAAAAACAGTTTGGAGGAGGTAGCTGATCCTTTTCAGAAGCTTGTTGCAGTCACAAAATTTACTAAGTAGTCTTCCGTGTCTAAGAAGATAGATAAACAATGAACAAGGAGAATTTGGGATGGATTTTTCCTGTTCTTTCCCGCTGAAGCTGTTCTGTGTTATCAATTATATTCTCATACTCCAGGACATAACATGGGAATGATTGTCTGTGCAGTCAAGAAGGTCTGGGTTCCAGTCCCTATTCCAATGATTATTTAGGTAGATGCCACAAAGTGAAACTGTTTAAAAGGAAGTGAAGACAAGTCTGCACCAGAAGAGCTTACCTTTTAAAGTTTGGGGAAATGCTCTGAAGGTGCACAGAGGAGATTTGAAGCCCGCTCTCCAGAGGAATCATCTAAGCAGATGTTCATAAAGTAGAAAGAACAGTATAAAACCCTTTGTTCGCCTAGCGCTCCACTTCAACCAAAAAAGCTGAAAATGAAGTAATTTTGCTTTAAACTTATCAAAACATATGGTTTCCAATGCAAGTATTATGTCGAATCTTACTTTTGGTTCTGCCTGAAACACATTTTCACTACTTTGGCCATTGAATTGAAAAAATCAGTCATCCATTGAGCCATAATCGAGATCAAAAAGATCAGACCAGTCATCATCTTTGTCAAATTCTTAAAGTGATGTGTCAGCAGCAGCTCTGTTGCCTTCATTAGGGCTTTAGCCATGTGTTATATCAAAGTCGGGTGTCTGGAAAGAAAATTAATCTTCTTTAACAACAGTAGTTGGCTAGCAATTGACTTCTGAATCTCTACCTGAGTCTAAGAGCTTGGCTGAGACATCCCAGTGTGCATTCAGTAAATCTAACCAGATAATTTGTTTAGTGGTTAATTTCTTATTTTTCAGAGAGGACAACTTTGGAAAGCTTGACATTGTTATTAAACTATACTACGATGTTCTTCTGTCTCCTATTGCGAATATACAAAACCATTTTCTATGAAGTATAAATGCTTTTTAAGTCTTTTTTTCCCCATTAAAAAAAGTAGGGGGAAAAAAAAAAGATTTATTCACAGAACTTGGTGGAAACTGGATTTTTTAGCTAGGTTGTTGATGGCATAAGCCATAAACTATCAAGCTATGTTCATGGGTCAGTGAGCTCTTCATGACTGGAGATGTATGGAAGTCTGCTGAGGGAGCACATCACGCCCTACTCTCGTTCTAACATCATTCAGTTGTTTTTGAGAGGTGAGAGATTGCTATTTCCCATACCATCCCTTTTTATTATTTTTAACACCAGCTTTCTGAACATCCTTTTTCCCCCCCACCCGTTGTCCTTGTTCTTTTTTATTTGCAAGAATAGGTGGCTGTGCGGAAGGAAAAATACCAAAAATATGATAGTGACAGGATGTTGATGCAGACAGTAGTTTAGATAGTGAGCTGCTCTCACTGTCCTCTGCTCCTGTCTCCAAATTCAAGCAACATATTAAATATTTTATACCTTTTGTATTTTTAAATGAGAAAGGGAAGGATTGGATTGTGCACAAGCTGAGAGACTGTAAATTAGCAGAAATTATATTTATAGTTTAGCCAGAGATTTTGTAGTGAAAAACACCTCTTTGTCCCAAAATCTTGAAAATATTCTTAGAGATCTCATTTTATTGTTGTACTTTAATAGCGGTGTATTGTACAAATAACTGTATCCATTCTACCTGGGACATGGGATTGTATGAGCCTCCCTCTTCCTCAGCAAAGCTCAGGGAATTTCCCACTGCCAGTACTGTGACAGGGAGACCTTTGTTTATGCAGTTAGGTAGATTGAAATAACTGCCTGTATTCTGATATATTTAATTTGGTAACCAGAATGTCAGATCATATTTGGATCCATTTATGTCTCATGGCATCCTCCTAATTTACACTCCAGATGCTTGATTTTTCTGGCCACATACTAATTGAGGTTGATCTTGTTTTCAGTTGTACCATTTGAACAACTACAGAAAATGGGTTTTTCCTTTTCTGTTGTGCTTTAATGTATTCCTGAACCACACAGGATTATGTTAATTATCTCTATAGAAGTCAAAGTTACCAGTCTTCTCAAAAGTAAAATACAGAATAGTTGGCATTGTTAGTATAATGATGAACTTTTATTTAGACATACATCAATCACAAAAGCAATGTGTGATCCACGTTTAATACTTAGTCTCAGATGAGCAAAGTGCTAAACACTCACCATTTTCTGTGTTAACTGTAAAAAGTTGGTGTTGCTATCAATCCTTTTAGTGAAGAAAGAAAACAGGGAACACAGACTTTGTGGTGGGTGGGTGACACTAAGTCTGAGTCAGATTGACTCAGTTGTATGTGGCTGTTTCAATACCATTAAAAACTTGCAGATTGTAGATTTTAAAACCAATGTGAGCCTCATTTGGAATCCTATTACATTTTATGTATTTGCTCAGCTATTGTTGTTAGTTTAGTTAGACTGACTCTGCTTTACAGGAGAAGAGTCATGAGAGGAGGTCCTGTTTAGAATTCCTTGTAAAGTGAAGTACAGTTAATTGATGAAAGTTACACATTAGTAAATATTCTTAAACTGATTATTCATCATCATACACATGCATAATTATTTGATAGAACAGATTGTGCTCATTGTCAGCTAGGTACATACATGCATGGAATGATACAGAATTTTTAGCCTTAGTGTTTATTTTTAAATCTGAACAGTTAAGCCTCTAAATAAAATAGATCTGAAATATTTTATAGATTTTTTTTTTTTCAATATTCTGAATGACAGTATCATCTTCTAATCAAGGCCTCTGGTAATTTCTGATTCTACATAAACTAAGCTAACTTAAAAATTGCTCAAACAGCTCCTTTGACATCATATAACTGACAGTTTCTGCTGAAACATCTGTTGCCATGTTGCTAAGTTTCCCTTTTTAATTATTTATGTTCAATCTCTGTTCACGGACAGAGGTTGTCAAATTATGGAAGCTTAGAAGTAGTATACTAAATAATTAGCAAGATAATACATTTTTATATTTTCATTCGATTATGGATGCTTTCATCCTGTACATTCATTCTTCTTGCTTCTTGCAAGTTCCATGTTCTCCCTCAGCTCATTCCCATCCTTCCCTTTTTAGCTCTCTTCAGTGGGGGTCCCATTTCAGCAACTGGAATTTCACTCAATTCTCCCTGTCTTAAGAGGGTTTTGGATCAAAGCTCCATACAAGACCTGACTGTTATTTCTTGGAAGGGACACCTGAATTGACACACTGAATTTGAGAGTCCCATTTGAAATATCCCAAAGAGGTATAGTTCAACATCTGTTCTGTATTCTAAATATTTTACTTTCATGTGTACAGATGATAGGGCCACATCTATGTATTCGGCTCTCATTCTGGAGAATATTTTGTGAGCTAATTGGGTTTAGGTCTAATCTCTAGGCAGGATCCAACTGGTAAAAGATCTTAAATGAAAGCTTTCTGCTGACTTTGCCCTTTTTGTCAAATCCCTGAACTTTTGATGAGTGCAACTTTCTCTGATTCTTGTATCTGTAGATTTTTAATGTAGCAAAAGCACTTGGAGCACTGTGAAAATTGCTGTGAAGTTAATGCTCATAGTTTTTGCTTACAGTTTGTTGAAATCTATGTACTTATCAAAGTCATTTGGATCGTCACAAAGACTTGAATTTAAGTAAGGTATAAAAGAGCTCTTTTAAAAGGCTACCATTTGTTCAGGAAAGAGGAATAGCAGGAAGAGGTGTTGCCTTCTGTGCCGAGTGCTCTGAGTTGCAGGAAGAGGGAAGGTTTCCTTCCTCTGGGGAAGGGGATGGAGAAAAGGAGAAAGAAGGCATATGTAGAGTTTCTTATGGAGCACTAGGCAAGGGATATCAGAAGGTGATACTTTGGACCAAGCACTTCGGACCAATCATCCAAAGCACAGAGTTTTGTAGTGACGGGGGGACTTCAGCTAGAGCGGTGTCTGTTTGGAAAGGACACAGCCTACAGCAAATTTTTGCAAGTTGCTGGTGAGAATTTTTTCATACAGAACTTGGAGAAAGTCTCCAGGCCTTTCTGTGATTGGCTAACTACTAATTTTAGACCTTACCTTTTCAAGTGGACAATTAAGATCTATTCTTAGAAGAGGCAGGTGGAAGAACATTAAATAAATAAATAAATAAATCCACAAAAAAAGCCCAACCCAATAGACTTAAAAAAGACAACTTCAACAAATTCGGGAAAAAAAAAAGATAAACTTAATCCTCTGAGAAACATGCACATGGGTAAATGGAGTTCAGAGTAGCTGACGCTTCTTTAAAGTGTATTAAGGGTGCTAGCTCAAACTCTTGCACTCCAGAGGAAAGACAAGGTAGTACACAGCAAGGGAAACTAGGCCAAATTGTAAACTACATACATAAAGTAAGAACACAGAAACAAACCCTGAAAGACTGAGGCACAAGTGGAAACCTGGCTCTCAGGGTAACGAGTTTTATAGAGGCTCACTGCTAAATAGCAGGGGTACATTCGGTTCCACAGAGGCCTTTCCTAGGACTGGTGCTATTTAATATTTCCATTTACAAGTTGGATATTGGAAAAGAGAGTCTGTTTATTAAATTCCCAGAAGGAAGTATGCTGGAAGGGATCATTAGAATTCAAGATTATGTTGACAACTTATGGAAATATCCTAAAAATATGGTGAAATTCTTTAAGGTTAGCACAAAGTTTCCTGCTAAAGAAGGATTAATCAATTGTGTAAATGCAGGATAGCTAAGTAGCAGCTCTTCCAAAGTGGATGCAGGAAATAGTGAATCACAAGCTGAACTGTGATTAAGGTATTGCAGAAAGGGAAAGGAGAAAGCAATACTGTATTGGGAAGTATTAATAAGAGTACTGTTTTCAGATATGTGAATTCATCTGTCCACTGCTTTTGCTGTCCAGAAAGCATCAGTTGCAGAATTGCTTTCAGTTTTCGGCATTGCTATGCAAGAAAAGCATGATGCTGGCTGTACGTTTATGTATATTGTGTGTATGTCTATTCGGAGTACGTGCACCACGTTGCTGCGGGCTGGGCCTGGGGATGCGGAGCTGCAGCAGCCTTGCCTCTATTCACCTACCGGATTTGGCAATTCATGACAAGTATGTTTGGAGAAAGCTCAGAGACAGACAGTAAGAATTATGAGACTTGTGAAGAAATGAAGGTTTTCTAGGTAAAAAGAGAAGTAAAGGAGAAGACTGCTCTTTAGTATGTAAGAGGAAATGCATAGGGGAGGGAAACAATCTGTTGTCCAGATTCAAGTACTTGCAGCAAAGGAGATTAAGTTTAAATATTAGGGCAAACTACCTGATAGATAAGAAGGTCAATGCTGATGTAGTTTGCATGGGTAAGCTGTAGAACTTCCATCCATAGAGGTTTTTGAAGAGTAGGTCCTACAGCCTTCAGTGAGGAATGCTGTTGTTGATCCTGCTTTTAGTTGGGGAATAGTTATGGCATCCTTTGCACTTGCATGCTTTGATCTTATTTCACTTGCAAATTTCTCATTTTATTTTGATTTGACACTGAAAATCTCATGTTTTATAATGCTAGCTATGTATCTGCTGATAGGAGGTTGAGGGATTTGTCCTGTTGGACCTCTAATGTCCTGCAGCAAGCGGGTGGATTCCAAGTCCTCTGCAGCTGGAGGACTCAGCCTCAGACCCAAGCTTTCAGAGAAGTTTTTGGGGTCACAGTGGGCTCTGACCGAGGCTTGGGTCTAAGGAATTTTTGTATGGAAAGCTAACAATCAGGACCTGAAGACAAATTTTAAAGTTGACCAGTCGTCTGTGTTGACTTAGCTTTTTTTAATGTTAATGTAACTCTTACTTTGTCTTTTTTCTGTATCTCTTTCCTTGGATGAACATATATTGCTTTGCAAGGTGCCCTTATTCTGTGTGACTTGGCTTGAAGCAGCAGACAGATGCTTCTTGCTCTTTGATGACAGATATTTAGCAGGCTGAGGGCTATCAAGGAAGGATTCTTCCAACGTCATCGGTACTTATCTGTCTCATCCAAGTAGCTGTGCTAGTAGTTCATGGTGCACTGCTATATGAAGCGGTAATTATTTATTGATTTATTTCACTGCAGAAAGCCTTCCACCTTCATTCTGTGAGATGAAAAAGGAATCTTTAAAGCAGAATGTCAGAGAAAATACCTGAATGATAACTCTAGGATAAGCCACAGCAAATGGGCCCTACTTCTAGCAGTGGACAAAGGCTGAGGCAACAGGCTACTCTGAAGCAAGTTCTCTCAGTGGACCTCTTTAGAGAGGGAGGGAGGAAAGGTAGTTCTGGTTCACATGGGAGAGAAGTAGCTGTGGAGCCTTTGCAGGATGAGGGCCAGGAAGCGAAGTGAGGGAGACCTGAAGAAGGAAGAGTGAACAGTCGATGTTTGATGATGGTGGTTCTGTTGGGAGAAACGCAGCCCCAGAAGCACAGCTGGCCAGGGCTGCAGGAAGGGGAGGCAAGCATGGGGAGGAAAGTGAGGAATTGCTTAGCCCGGTGCTGGTTGCTGTAGTACCTCATTAGAACGCTGCTAATGCAGGTACTAGTGAGTAGTTTCTCTTAACATGTTGTTTTGTTACTTTGTCAGTCTGGAAAGGATTTGGTAGTGACTGCCCTTGGGCTATACTTGTGCACCTCATGGAGTTCGCTTCTTTTGTGTCTGCTGGACACATCTATCAGAGCAATCATCAATCCCATTTTCCTTCTGTGCAGCCCAGAAGTCAGAGGCTGGTTATAATTGCAAGAAGGAAGAGAAGGCTGGGCTTGAGAGCATGCTGGGCCATACTGAAAACACTGACAGGAGCTGTATGAGACGCAAAGCTTAGATGGGGAGAGAGACAGGAGCCTCCTAAACTGTTACAGGCTGCTAAAGAGCAGAAATTAATTCCACATATGCTCTGTGATTTTGTTTCCAATCCCTATTAAGCATATCTGGAGGGGAAAAAACACGGTCACATGTAGCCTAAGGCTGTGACATTGTCTGCGAAGTACACAAGAATGGAGACTTTATATGTCCCCACTTTCTTGAGAAATGTTTCCTTTCTGCCATAATGAAAAAAATGACATCAGAAAGCTTGTAGCTTTACTTTACTATTTTGGAGGTAGAAAATCTCTGTGCTGCTTTGAGAATAGCAGTATGGCCTTGCTGGAACAGTTGCAAGGTGGGCCAGGAAACATGGAAGATTGAGCTCACATCATACTCTAAAACAATTACAAGCAAGTTGCTGCATCTTTTGCTGAGAAGACATTTTGTATATGTGTCTTAAAAGAACTATGGATATTAGAGCATCAATACGCTGTTACAGAGGAGTGGCTTTTCAGTTGCTGCCCTCCCGCACCACTTCCTCTTAACAGCTTAAGTGACACGCTGTGACACACTGAGGATTCAAAGGTGGTCAGGGCAGTTGATATGGATATCATTTAGGTAACCCTATTTTGTGGTCTGCTAGAGAGAAAGCTGACACACGGTGAGCCTCTTCCTACAGCATCACTGTACTGAGAAAGCAACAACACTAAAGAAATTCCTGGTGGAAATCTCATTGAGTGCTTTTCTGGAAAATTTCACGAGAGTCCTCAGTGGAAGTACTGTTTCTTGATGTCAGCGAACTCCCTAACTCTTAAGTACCCGTGCTTGTTCAGCAAGGAACAAGGAGGCAGGAGTAATTCTGCAGAGGAAGACGCTTCAGTGTTAGTCTTCGTTCATGATCAGTCAAGATATCACCATTATTGGGTGTTGATATTATTGCAGGTGCTGCAGCAGTAGAAAGCAAAAGATCTCTTCAGCACTGAATGCAGGTGCTTGTCCTGTCTTTGGGAGGAGACATTGTGGTGCTGCTGCAGTACAGGAGATAGGGAAGGAACAATAAAAGACGCTATGGCGTGGGGGCAGGGGTGGAGGGGAGGTTCGGTTGGTCAATCCTTGTTTGTTGATGTGCACTGGAAGAGATTCCTCTCCCAGCATTGCATCAGGAGGGTTTTTCACATGTTTCTTGCCCAGCCAGTGCATGTTTGGAATATCTCTTAAATCACTGCAGACGGCTGCGGTCTGGCCTGCAACAGCACCTACTGCCAGGGAGCATGAAAAGCATTAAATTGCAACAGGGTAGTATTAACTTCCCCAGAATGTGCCCTGAGGATTGCCAGAGGTTGCCAGAAGCAATTTGAAGGAAGAACCTGTCTTTAAGGCACGTAGTAACTTAAGAACGAAGTGTCTTTAGATCATCTTTGTCAGCTCAAGGAAGGAACGAGAGTTAGGAACAATCCTTCCCTGGAAGGGAGCGAGCAGGAAGAGGCGATGCCAAGCATGAACAAGCGTCATGTTAGTAAATGTCAGTAATCCAAGATGTAGCAAGAACTCCATTCTTAATATCTTACTACATCTGTGTAGTGCTTTTTTGTCTGTGTAAAATTAGCAACTGGATTTTAATATTTATCATCTTCTGTGGCCAGCAGATTGATCTCCAAACACTGAATTGGCTTTGGAGCTGGATGGTAGCTTGAGTCTATTACTTCGGGCTCCTCCACTGACTCTTAAAGCGCTCATTAGTACTTTTCTGAGCTGTGATGCCCTCTCCATGAAGCAACCCAGGCTGAGCCCTCACCTCTTCTTACTCCTCAGCAATGCTTCATGCCTCTCTTTCCTCTGTTGTGGCACACTTAGTCATGCTAACTTTCAGTGCACCAGGACAGGATCCTTCTGGATGGAGAAGTGGAGAAGTTGGCCCGAGGAGCAAGCATAACACTGGAATACAAAGCACTAAAGAATACAAGACAAAAAACCCAAAGCAGGTTCCTTGGGGTCTTTATAGCTGAGTCCCAGAAATGCTCGTCTTCAATTCTGTCCTCATGTATGCTAGATCTCCCTTTTTAGCAGTACCAGGCCAAATGAAACATTCTGAAATGGTTAAAGTTATTTGTTTTGATTCTGTCCAAAACTTCTTTTTATTTCTTTTGTGGATACTGGTTTTTCTTCTTGATTTTTTTGTTTGGTTGGTTGGTTTGGTTTTTTTCTTTTCAATAATGTAGGTCTTTTTTCCAAATCAGAATGCAAACTAGACTTTGAAATTTTTTGTGAAAGATGCATTACTGTTCTTCATCTAGGTCTATAAATAGTGTGCTGATTGTTTGCATAGTTTTCCTTTAGGGGCCATTCCTTCTTTCATCTATTGTCTGCTCACTTTGTTGTTATGCTAAGGGTTGAAAAGATTTTGTTTTTCTTCTCTGAAATAGCCGCTCTCTTGAAAATACTTTACTTCAGAAGATTTCTTGCTGGCACCCTGGGATCTTGAACTTCATAAGCAGAAAAGTGGAAAACAAAAATATAATAAAACCTATCAATTGGTTGTCCTTAATGACTCACTTAAACAGCAGTCATGCTGATTTTGCCCTAATTATTATATGTTAGCCATCTTTGGCCAAAGGAGCCAACTGTGAATTCAGTAAAACATCTTGCCATGCTGGCTGGGAAGAGCATTTGTATAAGTTCATGTGAGGAGCTAAAATGCTTTGAATGCTTTATTTTCATTCTTCTCTCTGCCTTTCAAAAAGCAGTTTTGAAACCATACAGAGTCTACCAATTACTTAGTCATGCAGGATTTCTGTTAACACTCAATCAATTACTGCACCCTAATTAGAAATAAATTAGCACTCTTATAAAGACAGGTCTGGTTTAGATTCACCATTTTGGGAATGTGTGAGCAGAACAGTACTTCAGATCAGATCTCACCCACAGCATCAGTACTTTCCTATTTTTAGTGGAAATATCTCTATGGATGCACTGCTGTTGTCTGTCTTGTCTGTTTTATGGTAGCATCACGCTGGTGGGCCAAAATCATAATGGCTGATGGACAGATAACTTTAAGTCTTGGTACTTCTTTATCATTTCCAGCCATTTCCATGGGTGATCAATTTGAAGTAGACATTCTTCTAAGCCTTATACAATATTCCAGTTCCTCTCCTTACTTACTGGTGATGGCACACATCTTCATGTCAGTGGGTATCACATGCCTACTTTTCAGGCTAATGCCATTAATGAAAGTATGGAGCAAAACTTGTCCCAAGATTGATTCTTTCAGTACTCCACTAATTGCTTTTTGTTTGTTCATTTTAATCTCCTTAATATGGTCTAATTCAGTTTGACTTTTGGATGTTTTTATTTAGTTCTTGCCTTTTCTGACATGTTATTTAGAGCTTTCCTTGGTGATCTTTCTCATTTTCTATTCCATTCCCATTCTTTTACATTTGGAGTTCCGCTTATTACAAATACTAGATATTCAGGTATTAAGTTGGATATTCATCTGGCTAGGTTTAAACTCTAGGGGAAGTTTTCTTCCTTTTCCTTAGATTTCAAGTTTGAGATAACTTCTGCAGCTTTAACTTAAACAGGATTTTCACTGAAGTCGTTCAACTTTTAACTAACTATGACTCTCAGTTTTGTGGCTTAATAGCGTGCTGCTGTGTGTGAAGGTAATCAGATATTCTGAAAAATTAACCAGGTTGCAGTTGTCTGTTGACCTTCACGAGAGACCTGGTACATTATCCTTACCCTGATCAAGCAAAGGACTAAAGCATGTAACATGTAAGTAATCTATTGGGAACTTGGTGATGCTATTAAAGCAATTGCTCACCCTTTTTTCAACACCAGAAACATTCTTTTCTTCTTCCTATCAGATATGGTCTTTATATCCTGATTTAATGCAGTTTTATATATGATTTGCAGATTTTTTAGTGCCAGAAAGGCACTGTTACAGCTGCCTGATTTCTTACGTGACAGAGTCTGTAGATTTTTACTTAGGGGAGCATCTTAGTAAAGTGCTTACTGAAGAGCTCTCCCGTTTCTGCAATGGCTTTGGGAAGAGGAAGTCACCAGACTTCTCCATGAATAGCAGGAAAACCCAAGGCAGAATCCAATGTACATGTCTGTCTAGATTTTCCTGTGATTTTAATGAAATAAAAATATTTTAAATAAAATGTTTCTAACAGCAATGTTAACTCTTGCAGTCTAGGCTGCTCAAGACTGTTGTGTATAGGCTCAGGAAGTACACGTGTACTGCTCAAGAAGTACGTACAAACTAATTTTTCTTTAACCAAAACTGTAAATATATTCATACATTCAAGTGGCATGAAAGTGTCATAGCTACCTCAATGTGCAATGCAGGTTTCTATCAGCTGAAGATCTCACGCGGTATATCCTCACAGTAGCTTTATTGTTACTTAGATTCAAAGCTTGACAATTCAGTCTTTGGTCCAAGGGCTCTGAAGGTCAATGTCCTGTGAGAGAAGGCAGCTGGCAGAAACACAATGGCCTCCTTGAAAAGTGTGTGTGCTTTTGGTCTGTTACCAAAGAAAATGCATCTCCCCTGAGACTAGCACTGCTGTTGGCAGTCTCAAGGGAAAGGGGAAGGTCTGATTTACACTTCTTTCCCCGAAGAAGGTCTGTCTGCGTAAGAGTCACATCAAGCTGGCAGAGCAGGATGCGGAAGCCTCTCCTGCCATGACTTGCACTGTAGTTACTTTGGGGGGAGAATAGATGAGTTCAGTGTGCAGGTCAGTTCATCTTTGTGCTAAGGAGCAGATCTCCAACCTTAGGTAGCACTTCTGTGAGCTCCCCAGCAGTGTTGCTCTGCTGAGCAGTTGTGTGTTTGTCTACAGGCATATTGAAAATATAGCATATTGTGGGGATTTAAAAATATTTATTTGGAGTGTCTCAGTGCCTCAGTGTGTAATGTTAATTCAAATTACATTAAAGACTGTCATATAGTGTGTGATATGACAGAAACATAATAGGATTGATAGAATTGATCTTGGCAGGACACAAATGGACAGGTCAAATAAGGATAGCTTTTTTCCCCTTTGCTTGCTGCTAAAGTTGTTGTCCTTTTCTGATTCAAGGAAAGGGAGCCACTTCTAGATTAAAATCAAAGAAAAGAAACAAACAGATTTGAAAGTCTGGTAAATGTTTGGAGTATGAGGAAGATAATCTGTTTTGTTTTGTTTTGTTTTGTTTTTAAACAAGTAATGTAAACTAGTTTATTAAAATAATTCTTAACATAGTCTTGGCAGAATATAAATCTATTTTATGTATGCTGTCAATCTCGTCTACCAAAATGAGTCCATTTCTGTGCTGAAGAAGCTGGCTTGAGGTTGGCCAACTTTTCTTCTGCACTGAAATACCCTTGTCTCTGTAGCTTCAAGAAGAAATAAATGCTGTTTTGTCATCTAATTCCAATGAAAAGTTTGTGTGCTTTTGGTCTGTTACCAAAGGAAAATGCATTTCCCAAGGACTAGCATGGTTGGTAGTCTCAAGGGAAAAGAGAAGGTCTGATTTACACTTTATTCCCTGAAGAAGGTCTCTCTGGGTAAGCTTTGCATTAAGCTAGCAGAGCAGTGTGCAGAAGCCTCTCCTGCTACAGCTTGTACTACCATTTCATTACTAATTACACTGAAATCTCTGTAAATCCTCTATTAAATAGTGTTCAAATAGACTTTATGAAAAAATAAAGCAAGTTAAATAACACACTGGAAATTCCTTGAGTCTTCTGCTGATTATGCGTGAAGTTATTAGTTGTTGTTTTTAATACCAAGAACACTGCATCTTATTGATTCACATCATTTAATAACATGCTATAGTTCTTTTAGAGTGCTTATAATTGTCTGAATATTCTTTATGACTGCTTTTTATTACTTCATTTATGTGTACAGCTGCATGCATTCTTAGTGTCCATCGTAAAATCTGAGCTAGAAATTGCTGAATAAAATACTTGTGCAAATATAGAATGAATATTTAAAATAAAACCAGATAATTAACTTTTCTGTTTGTTACAATCCTTTTTATTTGTGGTCATTTAGAATAGAGACATTTTTCTTTTTTCCAATCAATACTTGTGAAAATCAGAAGTTTTGCCACTATAGGTATATCGGTATATGTAGGTATATTGGTATAAATACATTTTAGTGAGCACATTAACATCAGAAATGCTCTGGAGGCTTCTCATAAGTAGTCACGCCTCAGCTCCATTTTGAGCAGAAATTCAGGGGTGAAAGGGCTTATTCTCAGAGATTTGAAGCTAACTGCAAATTCTAGTGTTTTCTTGGACTGACAATGTGGAAAGATCAGGAAATGGGAACTTTGAAGAAGTATAACAGAAATGTAGAATATAGAATCATAGAATCATTTAGGTTGGAAAAGACCCTTAAGATCATCAAGTCCAATCGTTAACCTAACACTGCCAAGTCCACCACTAAACCATGTCCCTAAGCGCCACATCTACACTTCTTTTAAATACCTCCAGGGATGGTGACTCAACCACTTCCCTGGGCAGCCTGTTCCAAGGCTTGACCACTCTTTCAGTAAAGAAATTTTTCCTAATATCCAGTCTAAACCTCCCTTGGCACAACTTGAGGCTGTTTCCTCTTGTCCTATCGCTTGTTACTTGGGAGAAGAGAACAACCCCCACCTCGCTACAACCTCCTTTCAGGTAGTGGTAGAGCGCGATGAGGTCTCTCCTCAGCCTCCTCTTCTCCAGACTAAACCACCCCAGTTCCCTCAGCCGCTCCTCATAAGACTTGTACTCCAGGCCCTTCACCAGCTTCGTTGCCCTTCTCTGGACATGCTCCAGCACCTCAGTGTCCTTCTTGTAGTGAGGGGCCCAAAACTGAACACAGTATTCGAGGTGCGGCCTCACCAGTGCTGAGTACAAAGGGACAATCGCTTCCCTAGTCCTGCTGGAATCATATCCTACTGATATTTTGTTTGGTACTGGTTTGAACTGGCTGAGCAGAAAAGAAACCATTAATTATTTTGTAACTGAAACAAAAGAAACAATCAGTGAAAAAAACATGCAATATCTTCTTCCAAAGGTATATGTTCACAAAAACTTTCAAGAATCTGTTCCAGAAATTTCCATATGAATTTTTATTTTTCAGTGATTAGTAGATGTTTCTTATTTAGTTAGTCACTATTCCTCTGCCAGAAAAGTCACTCATGCACTAGTAGTAACACAGCTGTGTCATTTGGCAGGCCAGTTACACAACCCAAGCAATGGCAAAGCAGTGAGCTTGCAAATAAACATGAGATAATGTTGCATGAAAACTCAGTAATTAACTTCCAGAAATAAAATAACTACTGGCTTATCAATGGTGACATCCATCCTGACTTTTTTTCCTCAGAGAAGCTATGTGCTCTTTTTTTAGTGAATCCTCTGATTATTCCCATTTCATAGGCATTCTTTAAGTTTGCCAAGCAGTTTTGGTAACTGTATTCTTTTTGCAGGAAACTGATCTGCAAGCTACTGTTGAAATCTATTTTTTTATCCTTTTTTTTTTTTTTTCCCTGAAGAGGGGGAAAACCTGGCTATTTTCCCAACCTCAGTTTGGGTATGAGCCAAAATCCACCAAAATCAGTGAGAGGCTTTCCACTGAATTCTGTAGGTACTGAATCATGCCGCTAAATCTGTGAAGAATATCACAAGGTAAGCAAATAAGTTTGTATTGAGAACAAAAGATGTATCTCACATCTATTGATATATTTTCAGTAAAGAATAATTGCATGTTCATCAAAAAACCTGTAGTTTAATTGCAGAGCGGTAAAGTGTGATTATAGTATTATTCCATCCAGCTAAAAGGGATGTTTACATCTGTTTTTTCAGTAGTAGAATTTTGTGAGATAAATGGATTGTATGAAAATAGAAGAAAATAAAAAAATACGAGAAAAAAAATAATCTGAGAAAATAAAAAAGAAATACTTTACTGCAGCTGCTTGTATTGTTTTATGGGCGAGGCTAACTAGTATTTAAAGGCTAATATCTTGAAATGAACTCAGTTATTTTATTGAGTGCTGAGCGTTTGTAAAGACTTTAGAAGGAATGTCTCCTTTAATGGATGTATCATAAGCATGAAAGCTGCTGTGCATGAGGCTACCAAGAGATGATTTGGAAAAGTATAGCTTGAGCTTTTTCAGTCAGAGCCCTATCTAAAGTTATTTGATTGTCTGTGAGAAATAAATGGGGCTTTGGGCACTAATGGTTTTGGTCCTGAAGAGTAATGCGTGTTCAGCTGTTGAGAAATTAAGGCAGTGTCTAGAAAATTTATCTCGCTTACCGCCAGACTCCAAATATAAAGAGGATTTTGGGAACAATCTGACAGAAACTCCTGAGTGACAAGTCAGAGGATGATTAAGGGACGAATTAAGACACACGAGGCCAAACTGTGCTCCTGATTACTCCTATGGGGACACGCAAAGGCATCGCTGTGCAGGGTTTTGTGGACAGAATCAAATTTGCTCTGCCTGTGTTGCCAGATGCATTCAAGCTGATTCTGCACTAAAAGCTGTGAGACTGTGGGTTTAAGATGAGGTCTTAAGCCTGAGGTGAAGTCTATTAATATTCGAGACTTCAGAAGTTTGTGTGGGTTTTTTTGTTGTTATTGCTGTTTGAATTGTCTACATCTGCTTAAGGTTAAAATATTAAAAATAAAGCCTCCTGTCTCCCAGTGTTATGTTCCCGTCTAATTTGTGGCTACCACCTGGAAAGGCAAAATAGAGTGAAAAGGGACAAAACTGAAGCCCAAAGCTTCCTACATTTCAGACTAGTCTATGGCCAGCAGAAACAGGCACGCTTGTTCTTAAAGAGAAAAAA
>NW_009226213.1:23683-79445 GCF_000690835.1 Fulmarus glacialis | reverse complement strand
TACTTACATTTATATTCATATCATATTATCATGTATATGACAAAAATTATATGCAATATTTACTTAAATAGTTATATAAGCTTTATAGATATCAAATCTACTTTTAAACATACAAGCTGGATAATTTTATATGTGCAAATGGCTAGCTTGCAAGTTCAGCAGATGTTCATTTACAGTGGAAAACACAAATTATATATCAACAATAAAAAAGACTGGATGAGAGGTACCAAGTAAAACTGAGTATCTTTCCCCAAAATCCTGTTCAAAGGAATTTTTTTTTTTACTAAAAAATTTTTCATGGAATTGAATGATTTTTCTAAGAACAAAAAGAAAATCCAACACTTTCTGGAGTAAACTTGAAAATAAATACGCATTAGATATTTCATTAAAAATTCAACCCATTCCTGGAAATAGTAATGGACCTTTTAGTCCATTGACTAGTTAATGCTGTACTAGTTAATGCTGTAGTCCATGCAGGGGGTTTTATAGAGCTATACCATGCAAGGCAATTCTTAGGGTCTGCCACAGATTACACAGAATATGTTGAAAAAGCAGAAGCAAAATCCATACTGTCAACTCCCCTTATTATTAGCTACACGGCTTTTGACCCTTGAGTGCGCTGTGCAGGTGTGGGAAGGAAAAAGTGACTTTTAGTATCAACTTTTCTACCAGTCACCACCACCTTCAGCCAAAATAGCTACCTATGATGCTGATTATAGAATTTTTAAAGTAGTTTCTTGCCTTTACAATCATTTGGCTTTATTTTAATGTATTATTCCATAAAAAGCATATGATTGTAGACAGCTAGTAGTTATAATTCAGTGCTACAGCCATCTTTTCCAGTGACTTTTGCTTTCTGGATATATTTTTACTATATAGAGGGAAGATTTGTAGGGACTGTATTCATTACACTGGTTCAAGCAAAACCTCTATTTGCCTTAGTGGCAGCTGCAGATATACGGCTTTGCTGCAGAGCAAGGAAGACTTACGGGTTTAAAACACTCATGGTAGCACAGAAACTGGTTTAAAATGAGGTTGGAGGTTGATACAAGCCTATTATACCTTTGCATAAGTGATCACAGAGTCATCAGATAAAATATCAAATGGCCTATTTCCCAAAATTCAGTGTTTCAAGTGAAATTTTGAAACCTGTAGGAAGTTTATTGGGAAAAAGTATGAACATGTTGAACTGTGGTATACCAAGTTTGTGTTTGTGTTAGAGGCCAATAGCTAATAGAGACAGAGCACTGAATGGTACTAAAGTTGCCGAAGCAAGGATAGTAAAAACAAATGGATTTGAACCACTATGACTTACAGTGAGTGAAACAGAAATGCCAGGGAGCACATAAAAGATATGGTGTTTCACGGTAGATAACCGCCAACGTGGTACCACCAGCTGACACCCTGTCTTTCCATGGAACAGAAAGTTGTGTGAACAGAAATGCTGAACAACTTGTGTCTGTGCTCTTGATGTCATTACTGTTTGCTGTTGTTTTGATTTGGCTTGGGTTTACCACTGCAAGTTGTTAATACGCTCCATTTTCAAGTACGCTGCCTCACTGCACTCATTTGGGGCTCTGAGTCTACCGACACATTGCCTCCATCAAGAGCCCTGGTATGAATCTGAACCGCAGTAAATGTATAATTCTTGTTGATTGTTAAATTCATATAATTACTACAAATAACAGATTACTCTACAGCAGTCTTCTCTGGCATGTCCAGAGCAATTTAGCTAATAAGGGAGGCAGAGAAGCAGTTTTGATCTGTGACATACAGTTGTTTCTGGGTGACCTGCTGTGAATATATGTTAGAAATGGTTAGGAGCTTTTCCTGAGTGGATTTTTCATCACAGAAGAAGAGGTTGCTCGGTCCACAACTTTTCACAGATGGTCTTTGTAAAAAATATTTGCTTGAATATTCTCTTGGACCTGGGACATAATTTCTAGTCAAAACTGGAGAAACAGGGAGAGACTTCTGAACCATCAGTAGCATGGTGATTAGAGCCATGGCCAGTGGGGATTAAAGTTCAACAGTCCCTTCAGGAGACTTGATTTTAATGCCCCATTCTCCCAGTAAGTGCTGCAACCAAAGGGCTATGTGGCTGCTTTGGGGTCAGTTCGTTCTCATTTCAGTCTGAAACAGGAGCAGATGAGTCACCTCAGCTGTGTTAGAGGTGAGAAACTAGGAGAACCAATTGGCCTCTGAGAAATATTTGAAAGGTAAAAGGTCTTTCCATTCTAACCTTACAGAAACAAAACTCATATTTTGTGGCTTCTTCACATTGCCAAAATAGACTTACTGAAATGATGAGGTCTGCTGGGGCAACTGCAAGAGCCTGTAGACAGTTACCACAAATGGAAAGGTCCAGAGCCATAAATCTGTCTGTGTATGTAGTCAAGAAAACAAACAGAGCATACTGTCTTCCTCAGAACATATTTACACCTTTTTTAACTGAGAGAGTTAAAATATTTCTGTTTGTTTGTTCTCCCAAATAAAGAGAGGAAATAAGGAAGCAGTACAGCAGCAGGTAATATGGAAATTTGTCCTTAGCTGGCGGCTTTATAAGTGCTCGTAAATAATACTGAAGCTAAATGATCCTTCAAATCAGATACCTCACTAAGAAAATTGCAGCTTGCTCAGAAGTAAAAGAATCACCAGTGGCATCTGTAAAACTCAGTGAATATCTTGAATTTCTAGTAGGGAATTTGAGATTTCAAAGGTAGCTTTGATATTTATAAACAAGATTGCAAAAACACATACTCTGTCAGAGCTGAAGACCACTAGCATTATACTACCGAATTTTCAAAATGCTTTAAACCTCAGGTGCTCAATCTATGATTTATAGGGTGAATCTGGATCAAATCCATAAGAAAAAAGAACCTTCTCAGCATTGAGATTCAGAACCTGACAAACAAACATCTCTTCTTCATCCCTGAAAGCAGCAAGGATAAGGTGTATCAGTGCAGCAGCAGCACCAAGATAAAGCACTCAAAGCTCTGTTAAGTGGCTCTCCTGTTATGTATAACAGAAGGAGATACGCTGATGGCTGGGAGACTTTTTTAAAGGATTGATTGTTTTGATGTAATTCTATTTGATATTAACAAGGAGAATCCCCATACAGCTCTACCAGAGGACGTGAGTTTTCCTCTAACACCAGACCAAATGAGGAATTAACCTGTCCATGTCACTGCAGCTGCAGTGTGGTGTAAAACTCTCCCTTCTCCCATCCCACAGACAACCCTTTATTACCATTCTGGTGGCCAGGGCTGTGTGTCTGAAGAAGGAGAATTGTGGGATTGGAAAGGACAAGGTGAACGTGTTAACCATGCTTCGTAGCATTACAAAAGTACCTTGCTGGGATTTTCTCAGAGAGATTGGTGTTATAATAATTGAATTAGTCAGCATGAACTCCAGTGTGTTCATCTTGGCCACAGAATATTTTCCCTCTGTGTCTCAAGACAAAGCTTGGGACAGCTGCTAGCCTTAATGTATGACATGAACTGACTTCTGCCAGAGTCATGCTGTGTTGCAAAGAGAGGGAGGCAGACGGTGGCAGGAACTCAGGGAATGCTGCAAAGTTGCTGCGTCTTCTCTGATTTACAGACATTTCTAGGCTTTCCTCACAGGCTTTGAGTACACCTTATATTGCACAGACCTATGAAAATAATTCTCCAACTATAGCATATGTGCCTTTTCAAGGCATCAGGGTAGCATTATGTTGGGTCTCTTGAAATATGTGTGCTTAGAGAAGTGAGAACTGCTTCATTCATCACTGAGGCGACATGCTTGAAGACCTAGATCATCAGGTAAGGAAAGTGTGGGATCATGTACAAAATTTGCAATAGAGCAGCCAGGCATCCAGCTCCAGGAAATGTGGCCTCTTGCTGTCAATGAGAAACTGGATGGATTCGAAGACCCTTACAGCTCTAGTTCACTGTAACAGATACCTTAAAAATGTCAATCTTTCAAGAATTACTGATGTTTGAATTAATTTCTAAAGTACTTAACAGATGTTACAGTCAGATTCATTCTTAGATTCCCTGTGATAAAGATAAGGTTTAACTGACATTTCTGCTTTTTCTATGAGATATTTCTTAAATGCTTCTTACAAACTATTTACAACTAATTCATATTTAATTGTTTAGTAATGAATAACAACTACTTCTATTTATAAATGACAAAATATGCTGTGTGATCATAAGTCAAAAGTCAACTGAAAGAAACACTAGTTGTAGTACTGAAAAAATATATGACGGGGAAAAATGCGCTCTAGTAGGAGCCCTTGTTGCGCTAACTATATTGACTATTCTTCCAAAAAGAGTAGGAAAAAGTGATGACTACATCAGCACTTTTTGTGATTAAATAATAACAAACGCTTTAGACTATTTATTTAATGAATTCCTTCACCAAGTTTAGTTTAGAATACAAATGAGGCCTAGGTACACAAACCTTAACAAGTCCAAAATAAACATGGAGGATATATGAATCGTCTTGGTTGATGGTTCTGAGAGCCGGTCAGGAAAATCTTACTGATTTCTATGGTGTTGGACCAAAAGCCAGGTAATATATGGAGGGTTTTATTTGGTGTTTGAGGATGCTGGAATTGGAAATTCCAAGTTTCACAAGGGCAAAACCATAAGGACTAAGAAAGTTCTTCCCAAATGCGTCGAAATGGATCTAATTTTTGTGTTTCAAGGAAGAGTGAGCAAGAGCCTTACTTACAGCCAAGATCTACAGCGCAACTGAAGGGGTCGTTTGCACTTTCTACAGTGCCATGAAAATAAATTCCTCGGGACTCCCAGGGGAAGATCACGTAAGTGTCTGGATTATTCCATAGCTGGTGAGGCTGCCCGTGGTTGTCAGAGTTGTTTTGGAGTGGGGATGCCTGGAGGGCTATGGCACTACAGACACATTCCTTTATGCGGGAGTTTTCTGTGTTTCAGAGAACGAGAGGAAATGACCAACACCTGTATCAGCAACTCCGCAACACTGCCTGCTGCTCTAGCCCCAGAACAAAAGGCCTCCTCGAGGCCAGTGGTCTCACACTATAAGTCTCTCGCTATAAATTTATGAGGAAAGTGCAACCAGCCACTGTTGAGAATTGCTGTTTTTTCACATATGCTGAAAATGTCAGAATCAAATTCAACTTAGGCATTGGAGTGATGATTTATGTTAGTTAGTGAAATATTAACAGTTGACTGCTCTTGATTTATGAGATCCTCATCTGTTTTTTGTTTTTTTTTTTTTTTTTAAAGGTAACACATACAGTTTGGTTTTCTTGCAAAACTTTTTTTCCTCATCTTTTCATAATTTCTCTGGAGTGCTCTTCCTCTTTTCTTCTAGGAGTTTGTCCTCTTCTTTATGTCGTATCTGAAGCTTTTTCTGCCACTGTTATAAAATAACTTATTTTTAAATTCTAAAATAAAATCTAAAATAGATACATCAACACAGCACAAACAAGTTTATTTTCAGAGAAATTATTCTAGAATTGGCAGTATTGAGAGAGAATTTTTTAGCATGTTGATAGAAAACTATTATGAATTGCTAGTCAGATGTTGCTTTCTTGCTGCTGACATAGGAAAGAAACACATGAACTTGTAAGGCAACAGGTGTTATGTATCTGTTGTAAAACACCTTTCAGTTTTGAGGTCTAACTTAGGCATTATACTCTTCGCTTTCCTTACATTCTGTGTGCTGATGAACCGAAACCTGTGTATGAAAGGTATTCACTTTTTCAGTCTTTACAGGGAATGCTAAAAGTAAAATCATTGGGATGAAGAACTGAAAAGGCAAAATGGTGCAATGAAGAAGCAGAAGTTCGTGCTCTTCTCTTTTTCTTCAATAGTGTTATTACTGTATTATTAGAGATCCTGCAGGTACAGACTACTGCACACAGAACAATCCAAGCCTGAGTAATGCAACAATAAAGATACCATTTAATCTGGATAGAGGAGAGCCTACATTTCTGGCTAGAAATAAAGGGGAGCTGCCTACATGAATGTAAGCACCAGCAGCTAAAGGCATTTCCAGCCTTGCTCTGCTGCTGCTCCAACCTACCAACACTGTTCAGATCCATCACAAAAAAGGGAGCTACACTGTCTCCAGAAAGAGGCCGGCTGGTCTGCAGACAGGGGAAACAGGTGTCTTTGTACCCACCTGTGCAAATACACCAAAGACTGTCTCAAAGCACAGGAGCAAGTGCTGTAAGTTCTGGACTGAACTTCACGTTTATGCATGCTTAAGTTGCTGGCTGGAACACTATTATGACCACTAGCGCTGTACCTTAAACAAAAAACCTCTCCTCTGCTGAGAAATTCACCCAAAGCACAGTAGTGTGCGGTCATGTTTTCCAGGACTACAGTAATTCTCAGCTGCGGGAAAATGCTCTGAATTATCATAAAAATTTCAGTTCACTGGGTATATTTTGTATCCATGTACTGACAACCTGATGGGTAATTAACTCCAAAAATATGTTTCATCTACCACTATTTTTTTTGTTAATTGTAAAACTTTCCTTTATAAAATCAGCAATAATTCATATTATTAATGAATAATAAAATGAATCACACAGGACAAAAGAAAAAAGAGAAAAATTTTAAATTTACTAGAGGAAGTGAAGACAGGAAAGATGATAGTGCTAGCAAGTCCAAAGAAACAGACAGACCTTCTGATTGGCATTGGAAAGAAAGGTTATTTATTTACTATTGCTCTTTGAGAGAACTGGAGGTGGAATCTTGACCTAGAAATTCAATGTGTAGAGAAAAAACACATGTTGTGTAAAGGTTTATGTAAAATGAGTCAAACTATACCTTATGTTCATTCCTGGCTGAAGCCATTGTCTTTAGGAATGCAAACGAGCGACTTGAAAGCTTGAAGGAATCTTAAGAGATCATCTTTTCTAACCCTCTGACAGACGCTTCTTGAATTTCTTTCTAAACCTCCCTAGGCAGTCAGTTCCAGTCCTTCACTATCATTATCGCTACAAATATTTCATAATGTCTGATGTGAATCTACCTTGTGATTAAAACTTATTATGTTTGTCTCATGCAGCACTGACATGGAGAAGTAGAAAAATTATCCCCTTTCTTTTTGCAATGGCCTCTTATGAATCTGAAGATCGTTACAACAGCTTTCCTAGTAGTCTTCCCTTCTAGGCTAAACAACCCTAATTCACTCAATCTTCCTCTGTGAGCAAATTTTCTAGACCTAATATCCTGCCTCTTGTTCCCCCCGACCCTCTTCAGCTGGCCCACAATCTTTTTGGAAGTGTGGCACTCAAAACAAAGTACAGTATTTTAGCTAAGGCCTAGCATTTGCAGCAGAGCAAAAGGATTACTTAGTATCTCTGGTTTTGTTTCTGCATCCCAGCATACAATTTGCATCTCCTGCATCAGGAGGACATTGCTACAGTACCAAGCATATGACCCACTGCATCCTCAGATTCTTTGCTTTGGACCAGCTGCCTAAAGAATTCCATATCTGTATTTGTGCAATTAAAAATTTCTGCCAGATTTCACTTTTCCCTATGGAAGAAAGTTCTATTTTTTCCTATTCTCATCTTCAGATTGAAGTTACTGTCTTTAGGTACCATTCTGAACTCTAGTCTGTCCTCCAGCAAACACTTAGTCCCTCCACTAAGGGGAGGGATAGGCATAATTTTTTGCTGGTTTTCGCTGGGACAGCGATATTTTTCTTCATGGTAGCTAGTATGGGGCTATGTTTTGGATTTGTGCTAAAAACAGTGTTGATAACACAGGGATGTTTTTGTTATTGCTGAGCAGTGCTTACTGGCCTTTTCTGCTTCTCACCCCACCCCACCAGGGAGCAGGCTGGGACAAGAAGTTGGTAGGGGACACAGCTGGGACAGCTGACCCCAACTGACCCAAAGGGATATTCCATACCATATGATGTCATGCTCAGCGCATAAAGCTGGGGGACGAAGAAGGAAAGGGGGGACATTTGGAGTGATGGCATTTGTCTTCCCAAGTCACTGTCACACGTGATGGAGCCCTGCTTTCCCGGAGATGGCTGAACACCTGCCTGCCGATGGGAAGTGGTGAATTAATTCCTTGTTTTGCTTTGCTTGCGCGTGCGGCTTTTGCTTTACCTATTAAACTGCCTTTATCTCAACCCATGAGTTTTCTCACTTTTACCCTTCCTATTGTCTCCCCCATCCCAGCAGGGGGATTGAGCGAGCGGCTGTGTGGTGCTTGGTTGCCAACTGGAGTTAAACCATGACACATCTGTAAATTTACTAAGCATATTTCTGTTTCATTGTCCTAACTAGTGACAGTAGTTTTGGATAGCAGCAAAAGGAGACATCTCCACTTAATAGCTATGTCATTTTGATATCGAACCACTGGTGAATCTCAGTGCCATTTCTTAAGCAGTCTTTCACTCATCTTATAGTACTTTCTTCTGGCACATTTCTGGGTTTGGTCAGGAAAGTAATACATGTGTCTATAAATGCCTTGCTGGTCAAGATGTATGCACCCAGGGAGTGATTCAGCCATGTAGACATACACAGCTAGTGCCATCTGGATACCTAGAAGTATTTCCAAAAGCCTGGAAGATAAGACACAAAACCAATGGGAGATTTGCACTACTTTTGAGCAATATTTGAAGAGTGGGCAAGACAACCTAAAAAACCTAAAAGAGCAATGCCTCTAGTTAGAAGGACCTGGATACTGTTCTTCGTGTTCCTCTTTGCTCAGACTGTTAAACAGTTACAAAAAATATCAGGAGAGCCTCACATGACTTCCCTGTTGTATTCCTTCCAATACAGCTGTCTTGAATGGTTAAGAACACCAGACACTATCTGTAACTGGGCAGGAAAACTTTTGCTTATGATTTATTTTATGTAAACAGTGGACAAGGCCAAGTTGAGCGTCATTAGAGCAGGTGGATGTCTCTGGCCAAGGAGGTGATTGCTCATTCCCAATGAGCACCTGATCATGCCTGGGGGGAAGAGAAGCTTCCAGAGGGCAAAGTGGTGCCAACAAACAGAGAAAGATGGATATTTCTTGGACAACCTGATGTTCCCTGACTGATCTGGAGCAGTATGTGGCCAAGGTAAACGCTAACAATTTCATTGGACAACATGTTATTTACTCAATAGATCTAAAGGTACTCAAAGAAGCAGGAGTAGGTGGGGGAAGTGAATGATGATTGCAGCGTGCAGTCTCTTGTGCTTGGTACTAAAGGAAGGGAAGGAGACTGAGGTGTTGGCAGTTTATAAAAGAGATGTGGGAGACATCAAAGGAAGTACGGACCAGCTGAGCTGCAGACCACCTGAAATCCATACTGGGTGAAGAATAGAGCTAGGGTACATGGGGCCAAACATGTGGGAAAAGAGCTGCCATAGCTTTGTAAGAAGAAATTCTGTCATATGAATCTATGGGAGGATTTTGGTTGGTTTGATCACTTGCCTTTTGGAGCCCAGTTAAGAAGTAAAGAAAGGATGTCTGGTTAATATAGTCAACCTGGATATATGAAAGGTTTTCCTAAGTTAGTTGAACAAAGACTCTTAAGGCCTGTAAGCAGTCCTGGGATAAAGAGGAAGTCTTTGAATGTATAAAAGATCGAAGGGTGTGACTAAATGTCTCTAACAGAGCTCAACAGATTTCTGTGCTGTCTAGATCAGTCTCAAGTGACCTAGAAAAGGGAATGAATGACAAACTGACAGTTTTGTAATGATACGTGAGGGCCAGCTCAGAAGAACTTCATATGGGTTGCAGAAGGCAATAAAATAGATGAACTTTAGCGTAGGTAATTGTGAAGTGATGCATGCGGATAAAACCAATCTGAATTTCATATATAATATTATCCAAGCAAACCATTACCACTCAGGTGAGACCTTGATATTTTCATGGAACTATTAGAAACTCAGCTTAATGCTTAGCAGCAGGTAAAAAGCAAAAAATAATGTCAGAAATTACTTGAGAAAAATAGAGACTAGAACAGAATGTAAGTTACAGTGAAAATCTGTGGTTCACTCCATCTTGTATGTTACGTGCCCTTAGAAAGTGTGTAACAGAACTGGAAAAAAATCAGCAAAGAGTAAAAAGAGTGAGCAGAGGTTTGGAATAATGTCTTCACACGGAACAACAAAGTATGCTAGGACTATCAACTTCGAAATAGGCAACAGAGGAAGAATAGAACATAGATCAATTGTTCACTGTCTCTTCCAGTATTCTATTCTCATAGATTCTCATAGAGCTTGCAGCTTACAGGAAAAAAACAAAGGACAGAGATCTTCACAGTTATGGTTAACCCAAAGAACTCCTTTGTTAGAGGAAGCTGTAAATGCTGGCAGTTTACAATAGGGTTCGAGAGTTCAAGTTCATAACAGAAAAATCCACTGAGAGTTGCTGAATATATAGAAGCTATTTCTGGAAGTCCCAGTATTACATGTGATTGGAGCTTGGGGGTGTATATAGGGTAAGTATCACCACATGCTTCCCCTATTTCTTGTATTTTTTTCCTAAGCCTATCTGCTTTAGGCAAGTGTCAAAGACAGGATGGGCTTTGGGTATAACCCAGTATGAATGTTCTCTAATGATGAAAGAGAGATGTTTCCTAGGGACCTGGAGAAACTGTGTAAGATTGGCAGTAACCTGCGTTACAATTTACAGTTAGTGAGCAGGGTTTGAGAACAAACCTGGAAAAAAGGATGTGCCTTGCAAAGACATAATGGTAGGAGGGAGATATTTTTAAATCCTTTTTTATCTTTATACTACCTTCTGTAATCTAAAAAAATACTTATTATAATTTCTGTGGAAATAAAACCTGATCTATTACAATAAAAACTCTTCTGTTCTTTTTGGAGTACTCAATTCTGAGGTAAAGACTCAGTCTGCCCCTGTCAAAGGTTTAACTGGGTTGGTCCTATCATACCACTATGTCTTCTGTCCTGGGTAATCCTAACAGTTTCACGCAAAAACCTTTCTTCGCCTGCTGTCCTGATTTGGCAATATACAGCATACTGTGGGACTGCAATACATTTAAGTGACAAATTTGTAAGAACAGAGTCACAGATACTTTTCAATAACTTCCAAAATCATGGTGATTTCTCTAATGGGTTCCTTAGACTTCACTGTCACAAATTACTACTCAAGAAGAATAAAATTGGCATCTATACAGAAATGTGATGCCAGCCATGGCTGGGATATTTTTACAGGAAAGGTAAAAACTGAGTAATAAAAATGGTATGAGATTAAATAATAGAAAATGTGGAGTCATGTACTTCTAAAAATATCTGGTATGCACTAAAGCTAATCACTTGGAAATAGGTAAGGATGATGACATCTCTGTAGTGTTTCTATGTAACAGGGTGACAAGGTCCTGGTATACACAGGAAAGGTATTTTCAACTAACAGAGAAAAAGCTTAGCTGAAGACACTGGTTATGTGCAATGTATGAACAATTCTTGGAAGGCAAGTTCAAGAAAGAGTGACTGAAAATAGAATAAATGCAACAATGGAAAAGACTGGAGCATAGGAGGGCTTGTGATGAAAGAGTAAAAGAGCTCAGCTAGTTTAGCGAACAGAAGACTGAGTAAGACTGTGTAAATGTAGGTGTGAAATAGCAAGAAGGGAGAACTGTTAATTCAGTTAGAACTCAGTTTATTTAAGAACTCAAAGGTGGAACTAACTTTGAAAATCAGTAAATTGCAAAACAGAAAGGAGTCCCAAAATATTACTGAAGTGAGGTTTAAGGATGGCTCTCAAATCAGAGTAATGGAAGCAAAACCCTACTTTAAAACTACTGCTTTTGAGATTAAGGGTGATTTACGAAAATAATGGTTTGATATGGTGCCTACAGTAGCAGGAGGCTGGACCTGACAGCACAGGCTATTCTTCTTAACCTAATGTTTCTGAGCCTAGGAGTCAAAAGTCATCATCCTAGAAGCAACCAGGCTCGAACTTGAGTTTGATCTGTGTTACAATTATCGGAATGGTATGTGCTGTTAATTGCAGCCGTGGAAAAGATATGAGGTTGTTAATGTTAAGTCAAACTTTAGTCTTGTTTATTTTCATGTGATCCAAATGAAATGCAAAATGCACATCAGTGCAGAATTTGAGTTTGCCATCATCAATTTTTTTAATAAAGAAGAGGTCTTTGAACTAGGAGTTTGCAAGGTCATTAGCACATTAATGACTTAGGCTGGACCTTGCTGTTATTGAAATCACTGAATACTCCCTGTTTACCTTGATGGTAAAATGATCTAGTTACTAAAATTTACTTTACCATTTACTGAATTCTACTGCTTTTTGAAGCAAGTACCAGTTTGCTTAGAATGGTGTTCTGTTATAAACTACACTTAATGCTGTAATGTAGAATTAAATATGAGTGGATACTTCTTGAAGTGACATGCACACTTTTAAAGAAAGAGAAACAACATAGTTAGATACAGCTAAATGTTATTATGTAGTTTACTAGTACAATAGACAGCCATTTAGCCTCCTGAGTGTATCCAATATTACCAAAGTATATCGGCAACTTCTTATCCCTAACAGGAGTTGGTCTCCCCATTAAGGTAAACTTCACAGTAAAAGTTACCTCTGTAACACTGACATCTTGGCCAAGCATTGAAGTTCAAGGTTAAGTCAAAAGTTTCTTTCAAAATAAACAATCAAAAAAAGCCCCCAAAACCCACACCAAACCCTGAATGTATGGGCATATTTTAAGAAACAGAAATTGCTGCCTGAATGCAGCGTAGTGGATTAATGTATTGCTTTAATAGACTGGCCCTCTGCCTCTACAACTAATTTAAATTCTACCAGGAACAAAATGATTAAAAATCTTTCTGATTTGTCAAGGGTGAAGGATGGTCACCAGAAAACTGAGTCAAAGGATTTAGGTTTAGCTGTTCTGAATACACATCAGAAGAAATCAGGGCTCTGTGCTCAGAAATCAAATTTGTGACAGAAGAAAAAGGTGCTAATACAGGATGGCTGGGATAACTTAAAAAGGAGTCTATGTGCAGTTGTGGTAAACTGAAAAGATACAACATTTTTTAATGGCTAATGTTGTGATACTTGGTATTTAAATGTATATGAAAACACATTTTTCAGATTTGCTCACCGCAGCCAACAGAGATCTATAGAAGTGCAAAAAAAAGTTGTTTGCTAAAGGCAAAACAAGACCTGAAAACAAAGGTCATACCTGGTTCTGTATTACCTGTTCTAGCTCCATGTTGATTTGGGCAAGGTTACACGGATGTGGATATGGTAGGCCTTCTACTTTATCTGTTGAGTAAGAAGAGACACAACTTCTATTATACATGTCTTTTGCCAAGCTGTAGAAGGGGTTGTTGGCTTTTTGGGGTTCAATAAAAGTTAATTCCACATTGTTAAATGTCAGTAAGCATTCTACGGTGGTAGAATCTGTGACAGATTTTCTTTTGGGAAATCAGAGACCAGCACCTGTCTAGATTAGCAGGATTAACAGTGGAAGTACACGTGTGAGGGGGCTTGGAAGTATTTTGAATGAAATATCTAGACCTGCTCTGCCTTTATAATGGTGTCACTGATAGTTCTTACATAGCACCAGTATGAAGCATAGCTCAAATATTGTGGCTGCCTGGCTGCATGATTAGGCAAATAGTAGGAGTTGTATGGATTGGTATGTGAACGGATGTTGCTGAGAGTATTGATCTCTGAATTCTTTTATCCAAGGACTACTGTGCATAAAATAAAGAAGTTAGAACAAGAAAATACTAAATTTTGCATTACTGATACCTCTTGAAATGAGACTTGTAGATAAAATGCTGGCATCTATGCATGCTCAGAGTGATAGAAGTATTCAAACTGCCATATACAGAATTAATAGTTGGTGGCTATGATAAAGGGACAAAAGGACTTAAGTGTAGCAAAGGGGATGAAACAGTGAGCAGACAAGGAAAAATTAAGTCACTTTATAAGTTGTTAACAGGGTTCCTTCATATGTAAGATTTACTCTTAACTTCAGTGAATTGTGACTTGTGCCCCAACTAATGAAAATCGCAGGTTCAGGGAAAAAAACCTGTTGAATTCTGCACTAGAAAGAGTTAGTCCTCTGCACCTTTTGGTATGAAATAAAACAAGGGAGCATGCGTAGGTAGTCCCATAGGAGTTTTCCGTCTTGTGACAATGAAGAGGGTGCATCATTGCAGAGAACCAATTATTCTGTAACTCTCTTTTGTGAAGAGGTAAAGGAGTTCCTGGTTCTTCAAATTTGGGGACAACGGTGCTTTTTAAGTTTGAAAATGGGAGGAAGGATTTATTAGGGCAGAAATGATTGGCTCTTCTCTGCCATCTTCTCTGTTGCTGAAGGAATCTGAGTAGGAATGGTTCGTTCTTTATCATACTTGCCAAAAAGGGTTTTCCTGTCTCCTGTCCTAAGAAGCTGTCTTCCCTTGTGCTGCTGTCATTAGGTGCTTTGTGGATATAGTAGGAAGATGGGACTGCCAAAGATCTTTTTTCACGTTTTCACCCCCTTTCTAAAAACATATTAGATTTAAAAAGCAATATTCCTACTACAGCATTGGCTACTTTCGTTTTTTCTTTTCAAAGCTAGGATCAGAGACAACACAACTCAGCTGACTGAGTTAAACTTCAGCACTTACCACAATACGCAGAAGCAAGATAGTAGTTTTCAAAAATTAAAGAATTTTGCACCACTAGCAACCTCCATTGCTATAATTCACTGGCAGGGTAGGAGCATCCCTGGTAGCAACATTGACAGCTGTAACATAAGCATCCTGTAGGCAATATTACCTCTGTGACTGAAACTTTTTAAACACCGCATCATTGTCTATGCTATGCAGAGTTATTATGTCATTAGAAACCACACTAGGAGCAGATTGCAGCAACCGAGTTCAATCTTGGTAAACACTTAAAGAGCCAAATAATCAAATGAGTGTAAAGTCCTATTGTCATCAAGAGTGGGGTGGGAGGACATGATGTCACATTGAAGGTAATTTGCCTTCCTGCATCTGAGCTGCACGTCGCAGATCAAAAGGCAGAAGCTAAATGAAATAAAGGAACTTACTGAAATTTAAGGAATGCTGTCATTTTATAATAATAATGAAAAATCAAACTAATGTTGTATTTGGCACTCAGAGATTCCAGATGATCAATTTTAGCCTTCACAGGACCCTAATGAGATAAAGAAGTGCATTCACTGGGAGAGAATAAAAAAACTATATCTCATTATATCTATTCTTGTCTTCTAATCTCAGGATTATTATTCCTTTGTGTTTGTCCCCAGACAAATTTGTGTTACAATAGCATTTGAAAGTATATAGTGGGATTACACATGGATACACATATTTGTGCAGGTGATCAACGGAAAAAAGAAAGGTAAAAAAGACAGAAGGAGAGGGCAGGTGGCAAGTATGAATGTTGGTTCTACTATTTCCACTGTTTCAACATGTTCCCTAATGTTGATAGAAATCCTTTCTTCTCTTTCTTTCACAACCTAAACACCTTTATCCTATTTTTTTATTGTATCTGTCAAAGAAGTTTGACATTTAATAGATATTTTTCTGTAATTATGCCTACATTGCTTTGTACTTTGAAAGCCTGCAGTAAATAATGAACACTGAACCTAGAAAGACAGGTGGTGCTTAAACATCTGTATGGTGTATTGCTTGACTGCTAGAGGGAGCACAGATATGAAGAATACTAACTCATAATGATGTAAATACAAAGAAGATAGTCATAAAGGTTAAATTACCCTCAAGAGATTGTAAGCTCTCGCAGAACGTGTATATCCAGACAGGCAATGCTGTAGATCAGCTATTAACATAGTCTTTGCTTTAAGACAGCTGAAAGAAAAGTGTCTGAAATAAAGAAGGCTCTTGGCTTTCACAGTTGTCATAAAAACTTCAATCTAGACAGTCAGAAATTTTCCAGGCACTGAAAGAGTTGTTTTCTCTTGAATCCTCATCTTTGACTGGATCTTCTCCAAAGTCATGCAGGTTCAGCGTGATAGTGATCTTTGTGGCAGATTTGAAACGCACAGTGGTGTTAAACAGGGATACGTTCTGGCAGTAACTCTCTTCAGTACACAAATTCTCCTGCTTTTAAATCAAGTTTTCTCTCTGTTCCTCAACAGGTACATTTCCACACAAAAATCGAATGCAAAATCAAGTCCCTGTTGATTGATGAACATGTTTTATACTAACATCACCACACTCAGTGCATCGAAAGATGGTGAATGCTAAAACCTTTGAGTGCCTTTCTATTAACTTGCAATGTGTTTGAACTAATTGTCCATCTAAGGGCAAAATCTTGCCTGTATGCCAGCTACATTAGTTGATCTGAATGTAGATGTACAACAGTAAGTCTACGTGTGTTTTACTTTGTCTTTTGATCAGGTTCAGATAACATATTGCTAGATATTGAGATTAATTCTCCCATTAAAAAGGTAGCTGTAAAAATTCAGTCAAGCAGTAAGCTATGGGAAAGCAGCCAGTGAAGGGTGAACACCAAGACCCATATCATGAGGTACGCATTATGCTATAGTATAGTAGGACATGGAAAACTTGTAGTAAGAATGAACAAAGATTAATCACCTTCTCCGTGAGAAAGATGGAGTCTTTCCTGCATTGTGAGTGTCCACCAGAGTAGTGCCTAAAGGATGTGAGAAATAAAAGCTATATCTCCTGATAAGAATTTTTATTTAAAGATATATCCTTTATCTTGTTTACTTGCTTCTTTGTGAAGCTGCTTGTTTGTGAAAGTTCAAAGTATTAAAAATTTCTAAGGATTTCCTGACTGTCTCTGTCATGTCAATGATGATTAATCTATATTTTTTACAGCTCAATGGGTGATCTCTAAAGTATGTCTTTGTAAATTAAAAAGTATCACTTTTCTGATAAGATAAAAAAAGGAATAATATACCCTTTTTTAACTTGCTGGCAAAGAATCATGTACACTTTGTTCTTCATTTAAATAGTGCCATCTTAGCGTCCTTCATGCAGAAATATATTTTTCCCCCTTTCCCTGCTGTTCTTGGCATTTAAATAATTGCCTACTTGAAAAAAGCTAGGAACTTCTGTTGTACTCTAGGACCAAAACTCAGTCCATCAGTTTCTATTATCTAGACAAGAAAAACTGAAAATAAAATTTTCTTTACAGTGGAAGATCAATTCTATTTTTAGTATACTGGTCATATTAGCATGAATGGTTAAAAGGAAACATGAATTCTATGAGGTTTTGGGGTTTGGGTTTGTTTTTTTTTTTAAAAAAAAAGTGTTTTCTAACCTTGTCTGCCCAGCCCCTTTACTCCAGCTACAAAGGTTGTAATTTATGGAAGAAATTTAAAATTAAAGCTGGCACCCAATTGACTGTGTCGTATGTTTAGCATTGCTGCCAGTTGATACCATCTTTGACCTGGTGATTGGTTACACTTCCCGCTCCTTAACTCCACATTGCCTCCCTCTGAATTTTGTTCTGTGCAACATAGCACAACCTCATCCGGAGGAACCATCCAAATTGCTTGTATTTTCCTGGGATTGATTTTGTAGCATTTGAAGTAGAAGTGGTAGTTTGCTCAGTGTGCTCACTTAGTAAACCAAAATTTATTTAAGATGGACCTGGTCCGAATAGATCAGTTCAGGGCATAGTGACCCGCTATTGAAAATGGTAATATAAATTCTGGCTTAACAAATTACAGTGAAGCAGAAAGTAGACATTGATTTATGCATCAGATTCTTCTTTCCTGTTTCTATGGGATGAATAACACAACCTGAATCCAATCTTTCCTAAACATTTCCTTGGGGCTGTGATATTTTAAGGGGAAAAACAATTGTGTCTTACACTTCACTAAATGGCTCTCAGGAAAACAACAGTTCCACCACTTTACCACTTTCTAATATTCCCCAGCCCTCTAACATCAAGATGTTGCAGCAATGAGATCTCTGAGGAATACCGAAAAGCTGACATTTGTAAATGAGATTTTTGCAGTCACTATTATGCTAATCTGCCTGATACTCTTACTTTATTTTGTGGTAACACAATCATACACTTTAAATAGGGGAAGTGAAATTACTGCCACTGTGTACAGCCTCAAAAGAGCTTGATACAGTACCTGAGTGAACTGGTGCAACTACAATATTTTGAGCCAACTGGCATATTGAATCCTCTAGCTGCCCAACAGATGTCCGTGGTATGAACCATCTCTACAAGCAGCAAGTACTCTCTAATGTAAAACCACTCCAACTTCACACAGGAGGCCAAAGCACTAAGTTGAGTGAATTTGATGTTCACTCAGCTAACAAGCTTAAACTGCCTTATTGAAATCATGTTGATTTATTGCCAAAATCAAGCTGCTGCCATCACAGTGAATAACACTGTAATATTAAGTACAGGTAAAACGAAGCATCCTTAATGTTTTGACGTTGTTAATGCATCATATATGGACATTATATTTATAATAATAAAATCTTAAAACTTCTGTAAAAGGAAAGTGTTACCAGCCTGTCTTGTTAATTTCACTTATAAATCTTTGCGATACTGTTCTGATTTCTTAGGCTTCCAACTCACCTAATGAATTGTGATAATTATCTACCTATTGCTTCTTAATCAGGCTTGTACTGTAAATGGGGGGAATTATTCTAAAGATTTCCGTACTTACGGTGCATGGGAGTGTGAAAACAGAGCTTTGCTACATGTCTGGTTTTAGAAACCGCTTTTTAGTAAGCAGAGGAAAATTATAAATCATGCTGAATAGTATAGTGTAAGTATAAGTATCTTCCATCTGAATGTTGTCTTCCACCTCTGTGGCTCTTTCAGCTTGTTCCGATTCCAAAGAGTACAGCAGCCCTCAAGCAAGCCCAGCTGGTTGTAGAAGAAAGATAGCTAGAGTGGAGCTTAGTGTGCAAAAGGTTTGAATCAAACATCATACTTTGGCTGGGAGGAAAGGAGTGTGGCAATGGCCTTCCTGTAGCTCTAGGGAAGCCAAAGTGTTATAGCAGTACCTTGTAATATCCCTCCATAAACTACGCCGTGCTCTTTCCATATATGGGCAGGGATCTCATTTCTTCTGATTATATAATAAAAGCATTGTTGCTAAGATTTTTTTTAATTTCTTTATTGTTGTTTTTGTTCCTATTTGCAACTCCAGCCAAAGGCATTCACCTGAAACCCCATATGTTTTTAATCTACAACTATGTGGTAAAGATTTTTGTGTTCTTGGGGCAATAGCAAAATATGTTCAGTCACCTGCAGTAGTAAGAGAAGGTCATTTTTGCAGCTTACCATCCCAGGCTGTCTATTGCAGCAATGTACCACGCACTCCTCCCTTCTCAAGCTACGTCCCACATGCCAAGATGATAAGGAGTCCTTAGACTGCCTCAATACCGTTGCAGATATTCCTTCTATTTCAGAGTATTTCTAGAAGTTGATTTTGTGGCCAATTTTAGCCATACGGGTGCTGTAAACAATGTGTAATGCAAGGGAGAATTTGGCATAGAATTCAGAAGCGTTTTGAATCTTTTGAAGGTAGAATATTCCGTACACTTGTAATTAGTGTCTTGATAACTGTTTCATAATTTTCGATGGAGTAAGTGGGAAGAACTTTTGTACTGTCGTGTATATAATGTAGTTGTTGCATTTCCTCAAACCTGAGCTATTTTTTCTTAGATCATTTGTTTTATTTTTCTTCTAGTGTTATGTCTATAATAGAGTTATAATTTGTGTATTCTCTGTGAATTAGTATTTTTAATTGTGACCAGATATCTTTTCTGTTTATGAATGGTTATTTTGGATGCTTCCTGGTTTTGTCTGGATTCCATTATAAATTATTGTTTCCTTGGTCTTCTCATCACTGAGTTATTATAGCTGGATCCCATCCATGAAAACTTTTCATTTTAAACTATGGATGAGCTGAACCATCACTTCTTAATTTCAAAAAGGACTTCTGCTGACCGTACTATTTTGGTAACTGCCGTCATTTTATCCATGTTGAAAATGTTAGATGGTAGCTCCTTAAATTAATAATGAAATGTCACCCACACATGGTATTGGACTAATATACATCAAATGATACGGGATGATGAAACCTGACATAACCTAATGAGGAGTGATGCATGCTTCAGAAATACACTGCAGGGCTCTTATTTTTTAATTATTTTTTGAAAATGTCCAGAAGCAGAGAAATAGCTGCAGGACATGGGGCACTGCCAGCAAATCCCAGGAAGTACAACAAGTCACTGAAATGATTTCAATACTGATCAATGGTTTTTCCATACTGTTTGTGATGAGCTACCAGACACCTACATGCAATCATATTTGCACAAACCGTAATCATCGGTTCAGTTGCTAATGTGCACTGTTATTACTGTGGATATTTTTTAGGCAGGTTTACTCCATATGCAATACACTGCATTAAATTGCCATTAAATTGTCATTGTCTCTTAAACAGTTCTTAAATACAAACTATTGTTGTGAGGCATTTGGATGCCTGAAAAGATAATTCTTTGCCTCTAGTGTATAACCTGGTTTGCCTAGTTTCTTGCAGTCAATTAGCTACTGTTTTTTTCCACTCACATAGCAACTGTCCTGCATCTGAAAGTCTTAGGGGGTAACATAAAAGCCTTTCTTTGGAAGGACTTTCTTTTGTACCCCATGATTTATAATGTGGCTGTAACCCATACCTGGACTGTCACCTCTAAAACTGAAACTACAGCAGGAACAAGTGGAAATTATATACTAAAGGTGACTTCATCTTCCCTAATAGATTCTGTAAGTGAGATCCTGGAGGTTTACAGGGGAAATTGGAGTTCCCAGGGAAGTGCTGACTGAGGTTTCTATGACCTCTTTTAATCATATCTGTTGTATGGAGGTTGGTGACAGTTCACATTTCTAACAACATAGATTCAACATTCACATTTCTAACAACGTAGTTTTCAACAATGTTGGATAGTTATTACTAAAATTTATTTTAATGCAACTTACATTTACATGTGAGAACCTTTTCTGGCAGAACCAAAAATTCCATTCGGTGGCTAAATCTTCCAGTTTGCACTGACAGGAACTATATATAACAAAGATATTTTAAGATATTAAAAATTTTAAAACTGTGGAAATCAGAAAGGAATGCTGAAGATATTAAAAAACATTTATATGGTCATATTCTCAGCTGTGAATACTTCTAGGTTTAAATCTGGTTTTTGTGGTTTTAAGTCTTATATTAATTCAATCTGTGAAAATTTACTGTATATGTGTTCTTTTGCAGATTTGAGTGTGCACTTACGATGTACTGTTATGCCAGGTTTCTGCCTACCACTGTGCTCACAAACTTCTTTAAAACTTTTCTGATTTCTTTAAGATAGCAAGCTAGAGGTTCCAGATGGCGCAAGGCACATCCCTCCCAGGAGATGGTGTCTTGCCTGAAGTGAGTCTGCACATGGTCTGAGCACTTCTTTCCACTGTGGCACGTCATTGATTCAATTCAATTCATATAATTTGCGGGACTCCTTATAATGTGACGTGTTGTTTTGTGCTATTGGATCATTTATTCTCTGAAGCTAATGAGTAGGAAAAAAGAATTAAAAGTTTCACAGGGGCAATACTGATGGGACTCGGTGCTGGGTTTCTGACCTGACAGAGGAATCCCTCAGGTTGTAGTTTGATAAACTTAATCTTCCAAATGATGTTTTGTAACTCCTGAAAGAAATCTTCTGCTGCAAGTATACAGATTCATTTTAATCTATAGTCTGGCTGGAATTCATGTGAGATTTCAAATGTAAAATCATGTAGAGTATTTGTCCTTGTAACTGATGTCAAAGTGAAAACTTTTTAGAGCCCCTTGTGTTGTGTTTTTCCAAATATTTGAGCAATAGAGAGGTCATATTATGTAGACACAGGCAGATCAGTTCCAGAGGACTTAAGGCAGTTTAGTAAAAATGTTCCCATCAGTGAGTTTTCCATATACTTTGAAACCATTGAGTGTTTCTACTGTAACTTCCTGGATCTTCATTTGAACATTGGAAAGTACATTGACACTTGTTTGTTAGTTCTCTGTCACATGCTTTGCATTTCCTTTGCATTAAACTATTTAGCACTGTCCTGTCCTGATTTACTAGGGGAAGTGGAGAGAGGGGCAGAGAAGGAGAAGGGGAAGCATGTTGGGAAACTGCCCAAAAAGGAAGCAGTTTTATGTTCTAATTATTTTTTGGTTTTCTAGAAAAAATTAGCTAGGATTGCATATATGGACTTCCATTCAGAGAGTAAGCATAGAAATAACGGTTTGATTAGCATGTTTGCCTAAACCTAGGAGTTTGCAAATGTTGTATTGAAATATTAGAGGCCAATTATTGCACCAATTTGTTTATCTTTTTTATGGTTTCCTACTGTAAGAACGTCTGCAATAATTTAAAGGTAACAAAAACAAGGCTCAGTCCCATAGAAATACTGAACTTTATGGCAGTGAAATCAACAAAGTTATATACTTAGAATAGAATAGAATAGAATAGAACAGAACAGAACAGAACAGAATAGAATAGAATAGAATAGAATATTTCAGTTGGAAGGAACTTAGAACAATCATCTAGTCCCGCTGCCTGACTTCTACAGGGCTGACCTTTTGGTCATGCATTATAAAAATAACATGCAAATTAAAGCATGTTATTAAGGGCATTTTCCAAATACCTCTTAAACACTGACAGGCATGGGGCATCAATTACCTCTCTAGGAGGCCAGGTCCAGAGTTTGACCACCCTCTTGGTAAAGAAATGCTTCCTAATGTCAAGTCTGAACCTCCCCTGGCGCAGCTTTGAACTGTTCCCATGCGTTCTGTCACTGGATCCAAGGTAGAAGAGCTCAGCACCTCCCTCTCCACTTCCCCTCCCCAGGAAGCTGCAGAGAGCAATGACATCGCCTCTTAGCCTCCTTCTCTCCAAACTAGACAAACCCAGAGTCCTTAGCTGCTCCTCACAGGACATGCCTTCCAGCCCTTCCACCAGCTTTGTTACCCTCCTCTGGACACATTCAAGGACCTTCACATCCTTCTTAAATTGTGGGGCCCAGAACTGCACACAGTGCTCGAGGTGAGGCCGCACCAACGTTGAATGCAGCTGGACAATCACCTCTTTTGACCGGCTGGC
Organism: Fulmarus glacialis; assembly: GCF_000690835.1. Classification (NCBI taxonomy): domain Eukaryota; kingdom Metazoa; phylum Chordata; class Aves; order Procellariiformes; family Procellariidae; genus Fulmarus; species Fulmarus glacialis. The sequence goes on along the minus strand of NW_009226213.1, from coordinate 56,350 downwards.
TATGCTGTGTTTGATGGTCCCCAAGATGTGGTTTGCCCTCTGGGCTGCCAGGGCACACTGCTGGCTCATGTTGAGCCTGCTGTCAGCCAGCACCCCCAGATCCCTTTCTGCAGGGCTGCTCTCCAGCCACTCCTCTCCCAATTCATACTTGTGCCTGGTGTTACTCTGTCCTAGGTGCAGAGTCCAGCATTTGTTCTTGCTAAATTTCATACCACTGATGATTGCCCAATGCTCCAATCTATCTAGATTCCTCTGCGAGATCTCTTGTCCCATAAGAAAGTCAACAACATCTCCCAGTTTGTCTTGTCAGGAAGCTTGCTAATGGTCCATTCAACTCCTGCATCCAGATCATTGATAAATATATTGAACAGAACTGGCCCTAAAACTGAGCCCTGAGGAACACCACCAGTGACTGGCTGCCAGCCAGATGTAGCCCCATTCGCTGTGATCCATTGAGCCCTGCCCTTCAGCCAGTTCTTTACCCAGCGCACCGTGAACCTGCACATCCCCCAGTTGGACAACTTGTCCAGAAGGATGCTGTGAGGGACAGTAACAAAAGCCTTACTAAAATCCAAAAAAACCTACATCCACTGCCTTCCCTTCATCCACTAGGCAGGTGACCTTATCATAGAAGGATATCAAATTAGTTAAACAGGACTTTCCCTTTGTGAACATATGTTGACTATGCCTGATGATTGCTGGGTCTTACCTCATGCCCTTCTTATAAATTGGAATAACATTGGCTAGCTTCTGGTCAACGTAGACCTCCCCAGACTCCCAATGAGATGATTGAGAGGGGTCCTGCCATAACATCCCCTAGCTCTTTCAGTACCCTGGAATGAATCCCATCAGGCCCCATGGACTTGTTAACATTCAGCTGATGATACATCTAGTCCCTTACAATTTCAGTGTCCACAAGTGGAAAGTCACTGTTCCCACACTCATGGTCCTCTGACTCAGGGGACCGGGCAGCACAAGGTCTGTCAGTTTTATTAAAGACTGAGGTAAAAAAAACATTGAATGCCTCTGCTTTTTCTTCATCCCTATTAGTCAGATGACCACCTTCAACAAATATCAGTCTGATGTTTTCTTTAGACCTCCTCTTGCTATTAACATACTTTAAAAAGCCTTTCTTGTTGTCTGACACAACACTGGCCAGTTTCAACTTTAACTGAGCTTTGGCCTTTTGTTTCTTCTCCCTGCATATATGAACCACAGCTCTGTAATCTTCCTCTGAAGCCTGAACTTGTTTCCAGAGATCATACAATTTCTTTTTCCTCCTGAGTTCCACGAGGAGTTCCCTGTTCAGCCAAGCTGGTCTTCTGCCCCGCTTGCTTGACTTACGATATAACTTAAATTAATATAAGCACACCACCTTTCAAAACAGACAGAGTTAAATAATTGGTCCCCAAAACTGTGAAAATTTAATGTTATTTTGTCCCAAAATCAAATCAACTAATATTTTGTCATAGTAACAATCATGTAGAAGTTTATTTTACTTGGTTTGCAAATTTAGCTATATAGCTTTCTGATAAAATTACCTTTATTTTGGGTTTTAGTCAGGTTATCTTTTCTTGAAAATTCAAGAGTCAAACCCCATAATTATATACATATTTGAAAATATTAATTCATTGGGGAAATGGATTGGGAAGTAACAATTTCACTTATCTTAAGGAGTTTAGAATAAAATTCTTGAGTGTTGCAGAGTCCCAAAATATCATGTTATGACAAAGTTGGATGGGAAGCTTGCTTGTGAATTATGGTAGAACAATGTAGCCAGGGTTGCCTACACCTTGTGAATCAGAGGGTCAGGCCCCACTACCCCTTTTATTAGTCAACTAATAAAATTAGTTGCCTCTTTCAAATGTCTACAAGGCACCTTACTTTCCTTATTTCTCACATCTGGAAATTAAAGCACAAACAAACGCAAGTTGCTTTACTGCTAAACAAAATTCTTCTACTTCTGCCATAATGATTCATAGGCAAAATATCCAGTCTCACTTCATTAGCCAACCAGAATGTAATTACTTTACGTCAGTTGTCTAACAACAAACAAACCAACCTCATATGTCTAGCAATAAAAAGCAGCACTGTGCTTCAAGAAACAAACATGAGTTGGCATCGAGAGGCTCACTAACCCAAAAAGAGTCCTTACAGTACTAATAACATTGAAATAAGCTACAAAGTCAATATCATACTCCCATGAATAAACCGTTTCAGATAAGTAGAATTTTAAAATCAAACCTTTGAAGGTAGTGGTTAACTGTTAACGAAAACAATAAATTGTCATAGACTTCATTTTAAATAGTGTTCAGATTAATGGGGTAAGATGTGCTATGCAAATCTGTTCCTTATTTCCAGCTTTGTTTGATGGGTTTAATAAGAAACTGCTTAAGATCACAACTGATTTAACACTCAGGGTGCAGTGCTAGGATGCTTTTTGCTTTGCAGAAAGGTCAGTGGGAAGAATTCCACCTTGCCACACATGATGCCCTTGTGCCTTTGAAATCACTGGGAATTTGCTTCAATAGTGCCAGGATCTGAACTGAGCTGCTGGTAGTGTGCACTTGAATAGGAGGAGGTAAAATGTTTTCACTGAGGGCAGCTGCAGAGCTATTTGCTGAAGCAATGTTATCCCAGTGACACATAACTTATCCATTTCCTCTCTGTGAGAAAAAAGATCTATTAATGGTGGATCACATGAAATTACTTTCTGCATTGCAAAGACAAACATGATTTCTGTACTGGGATGTCAGCTTCAGCCTCCACAAGCTGTGCTGGAGATGGCAAACAAGGTAGTCAAGACTGCCCGTTGGGGGTCTTCTTGCTGGCAGGTTAATAGTCACTTGTCCCAGTAACAGGCTTGGTGGTTCTTCTCTGCTGATAGATAATGAAGCTATTGCCAGGGGTCACAGTGGCCTCAAACACCCATAGGTGAAGTAAAAAGAGATTTCTCTTTATGTAAATGAATGAAATGTTTCACGCAAATCAGACAGGTAGTTATTTTTTCTGGTATATGAAGAATAAAACTGTCCTCCTCTCTCTGTTAACATCTTGTAGGTTTCTAATTTTTTTACATCTGCAAAGATTTCTTGGATTTTGTCTATCAACAATATCTTTTTCCTTCTTTTCCTTTGTTGCTATAGTAGCTGTGATTGTGCTCGATGCTGTACATCAGAAAACACAGAAGCCGTCCCTACTCATGAAAGTTTGCTATAGGAAGTGAGATGCAGCAGATGTAAAAAGAGAGACTGATAGAATGAGGAACACTTTGACAACACCAGTCAACCTGACAGTTGGTAGTCTCACATCACCAGCATCCTAACAACTGTTCTCAAACTTCTTGTAGGCACTGCAACGAAGGAGAGTTTTAAAAGCACGTTTTGAAGGAGGAAGATAAGTTTACTCTGCAGTTATTTATGGAAACATATTAGCGTACACAGGACAGACACACAATTTAACAATATAGGCAATCAAGGTCAGCACCACAAACATTCACTTCATTCTGAGTGTTATACACAAGTTTACGCAGCCATACATCTTGTTTTACATTAATCAAGTGAAATTCACAATTCATATTTTAGAAAAGTCTGTATGAGTGCAAGCTCCCTTCTCCTTCACTCTTCAAGAAAAATTCCCTTACTGGCATATTTTTAAAAGTCTTGGTAGCAAAAGAAAATGTCAAATTTTTCATTCCCTTTTCAGCATGGTAAGCATGCATTCTTTTAAGAACAGTGAAAAATGTACATATCTGCCCATTTTACAGGAGGTGATGTGAGAATAAGGAGGTCATGCACCATACTCAGCGTGGGGAAAAATTAGCAACCTACAGTGTGTGAGCTCAACATGTCTCTGGGATGGTAGAATTTCAGAGCTAGAGTTGTCGGGTGGCTCAGGTATTAAGGTTTTTCAGATGAGGAGGGAAGGGTGTTTCTTCCTCAGATAAATCTGGACTTCAAAAGCTGATGGATGCATACAGATAATCTCCTCCTAACCTAAGGAACTAAGAAAAGAGAAACTGAAGTCTGTGATGTATAAGCCTACCTAGATAGTTTTCTTGGGGAGGACTGTCCACCCTGCTGCAGGTTCACTGGTAGGTGTTTTACTTCTGCTGTAGTACAATTTCTTTGTTGCAGTGCAGCAGCATCACTTAGTGCTACAGTTTCACGCTTCTTTTTTTTTTTTTTCCCAATGAAAATGGCAATGTATGAAAATGGCAACAGAAATGAAAAGCTATCCTGTGGCTTATGTAGTATATTTGTACAAGGCTGCGGGAAGAACTCAGCACAATGTTCATTCTTGACATTCATTTCTCCAGAGTCTGTGGAAAACAGTTGTTCACATCCTAGGGTAAACCACCTATAAAGTAAGACAAGGAGATAAGCTCGTGGCCTGTCATGTCCCAATCAGTATGCTTGTCTGTAACAGACTAAAATATATGTTGTGCCTGTGGAGCAGGAGGCGAGAGGCAGGATGTCATTTGGTAAAGCAGGCAGCCTGTGATTCTTGCTGGGATACTATGACTCCAAATCTTTTCTGCTATGGGTTTCTATTTTTGTCATGAACTACCTTCTCTTCTCTAAATTACCACAGAAATTTTGTGCAAAAAATGTTTGCCAAAGCACTGATATTATGGTAAATTGCTCATGTAGAGCTCACAATGAACTAAAAGGTTCTGTACTTTCAACAGTGACTAGGGAATTTCTATATAAAATTTTTTAAGTCTCCAGCTTGAAAACCAGCCTACTTTGTGGATGTTGAATTGCATAGCACTAGCATTTCACATTCCCAAACCTGAACCAACTAAACTTGCTTTTGAAATATGCAGGTTGTGGTGCTTATGAAAATAATTGCACATATTTTATCATTGCATATTTAAGTATTTAGTTTGATACTTGTAATTGCACACACACATGCACACTCATAGAGATCGAGAGAAAGAGATACATACTTACCATGACAGATGCTACTCTGTACCTCCAGACTCATTATGGTTTTGTAAAGAAGAAAGGAAAAGATAAGAAAAAAGAAATATATAGTCCTTTTTATGGTGGCCTATAGACAATGGACCATACTAGAATTTCTTTAACCAATTTGCTTTCTTCACAAATTCCAAATCTGCGTCAACTTTAATGTATTTTATACTTGGTTAGTCTCATACGGTTTCTTTTTAGGCAGCTCTTTAATATGCTTTTGCAATCTGTTATCCTGCAATTACTAATGCCTTATTATTTTATAAGGCAGCTGTTTTAATTTTGGACATCAGATGCTACAGGCAGGACTTTAATACATACCCTTAGCTTGTAGGTCTTGCATCTAAATGTAGAAAAGCAGTTTGAAAATTCTGTATGTATTTATGGGCTTTGTTTCTTCCAGAGCTCTAATCTGCATTACCAGGGGAAAGAGATGCGATTTTGGCAGGGCAGCTAGAGGCACTCTGCCTGTGAGTGGCAAGTGCCTGGGGAGGGGATGTTCATTATCAAGTTCTTACACCTGGTGTGGTAATAAGCTTCACACTTGCACTAGCTGGTGCATAGAAAGGAGACATACATGATCATTCCTTTTCCTTATTTCAACATGCCTCTTCAGGGCATCCTGTGGGCAGCCTTTCCTCTCTCATTTGTACTTCAGTCCTGAAACCCATGTGAAGGCAGAGAGCCTGCCCCAGGTCTTACAATTGTAGTCTGGCTGAAGTCATACCTGCCTTCTCGGCCAGTGGCCTATGTCTTGGGGCCGAATGCCCACTGACTGTGCAGACAGGAATTTCACCCTGTGAGAGCATGCAGATAAGCTGTCGTTGCCTCCTGCGTAGCAGAATATCTTATTTTCCATCTCTTTCCCAGCTAATGCAGCTTTGCTGTGTGACTAGCATTTCACTCCAAAGCATGGCGGATTTTTGGGAGTCCTGGATTTGCATTATTTTACTGACTTTTGAGGAGATGAGTATTTGTATAATTCCCCTAAAATATCTTCCTTTTATATTCTCATATACTCATCTTCCATATTTCATCAAACTATATTACTTTGAATAAGATAGGCAGAAGAGGGAGGTAGCTCATTAGGTGTAAAGTTCTGAATCAGTCTGGTGGGAGAATACTAAGTGCTGAGGAAGCCTTGGTGACTTTGTTCCTCACAGGTGTAATATGCTTCAGGGAAAACTGCAGAAAACTAACAACCCAAATGAAATAAAGAAGTTTTTTAAAACCTATCCTTCTGTTTAAAGTAAGCCACAAAGTAAGTTCATTTTGCAGTGGTAATTTGGCTCTAAAATGTCTTATGCTTGAAGTAGTTTCTTCTAAAAATATATAATGGTTCATGATCAATGAATATTGCTTAGTAAAACAGAAGTAGTATTCAGACAGATAAAATATGTAATGGTACTGTTGTAGACAGAGGCTGGGATATTTTTGAGTTCTGATCTCTGGTTTGCTATTGGCTTGACTCTATATACTTTCTCATTTACAAAATGTTTACTTAGAACTATTACAAAATGAACTCACTTTGCTGAGTAAATTGCTAGTAAGGAATAACTTGTTTGAATAAACAAAGGCTTTGTTTTCTATTCTGTTTCCTACTGTCTCTATTCAGGAGGATGTTTTTTTGATATATATGTTTGTTTGTTCCAAATTATTTTGCTTAATTTGTCATTATCCTTGATGTGTGCATGCTGTAGAGTAGCAGGTTTTTGGGGAGCATTCAGCATTCTAAAATTCTGCATTTTAGTTATTAGTGCATAAAACTCACTGTAAAGATGGCAAGATTTTAGATTTTCTTCCCTCACTGAGCTCTTGTTGTCTAATATCTACTGAAAATCTTCATACTTATTGCAAGATCGATATTGGTCATCCGTAATTTGTTTCCTAATGTTTGCATACCATTCATTATTTCTCTGTATAATTCTGTGATCTGATTATTTGTAAATATACCCTTGAATGGACACGAAGTGTGCAATCACAGGCATAGTAAATCTAATAAGTTTTCAGCTAATATTTATGAGTATATTCACCCTTTCTTAATTACTGAATGTCCAGTGCTAAGTATTGTTTTTGGTGCTTTGCTGCTTCAGTTACAGGTATATCTGAAGGTCTGAATCAAATAAGACATGCAGCTGCTCCCAGATGTACTATTCTGAGAACAATCTGAATTCATTTGCCATTAAACATTTAACTGTCTGCTCCCCTCCATGAGCTACTCATTTGAACTACAGTAATCACGTAGTAATCATAATCTCCTATTAAAATAAAGATAAATGTAAATACTGAAACAGCGTATAGCACCTTAACTCTATTTCACTATTCTCCACGTATTAGAGCTACCAGTGGATATACATGTTTATAATCTTTTATGGAAATTAAAAGAAGTGTAAATTGCTGAAATACTGTATGAGGGCAAAATGTCAGATTTGTTGTATTATTAGGGAATTTACATTAGTTCTGAATCATAGAGAACAATAGCTACTAAGTTAATTGCTAGGAAACTGTAAATGTTCCCTGGAGAATTCAAGCCTTACACTCATGTTGAGACATTTCTCCCTGGATATGTCAATTATGAACGTTATTGCTACTTAAAAAAAGATGTTTTATTATACTATCATTTTTTTCAGTTTTGCTTTATTAAATCATTTATCTGTCTTCAGACAATTTTGAGGGTATTTATCAAAATAATCTGACTACTATGTTGGGGATTTTAGAAGTAGCTATAGTTTTGACTTCTTGATGTGAGTTAAAATATATATCATGATTTGCAGATATTGGTGTGATTATTTCAAAAACATGATTGATACAGATTCACAGCATGGGTTTAACAGAAGTATTTTGAAGGCTTTTTTAACAACAGACATCATGCACGACATCATTTTTACAGAATATTGCTTTAGGTTGCCATCTTGTGGTGCAAATTCGGTTGTTGAAAGTAAAGGAGAAACTGATCTTGCTGTTGCCAGTAATACCCTGTTTTTTAGGTAAGGTTTAAAAGGTTTGAAATCTTCTGAAGATATACATGCTTCAGCCAAAAGGAAGTAATCCCTAGATGAAAATTCAAATGCAGACTCGTATGACTAATTACATAAATACCCAATATTGTCGTGGGTTCTCTAGATTACCTTACCTTTACTGTTTATCTACTATAAACCAAATGTTCTCTTTGTCATGACTGTTTTCTAGTTCTTCGTAATGTCTAGTGTAAATATTAAAAACTCTTAGAAACCAGATGGAATTCCACATTCAAATTTGGCATCTGCATTTGCCTTTTGGCATATATTCCTGGAGCCCTAAAGCTTTAAAAAATCAAGTCCTACATGTTCTGGACAGCAGGAACAAAGCCTGTTCTTAGACACACATACTCTCTTGCTGCTGTCAATAGATTTCTGCTGTCCTATAAATTAATTTAGTCCCACAGAAAATTTGCTAGCTGCTGTAGCAATAGCCTTTGAGAGTGGCAGATTTGTCCCCACTCAGCCAGTTTTGCTTATATATGAATGATAAAAGATGTAAGAACAGCAAGATTTACTTTGTAAAGCTAAATTACTTTTTCGTGGTAACCAAGGAGGCTGTAGGCACTGCTTCCCCAACAAACCTATAAAATCTTGGAAGTGTTTGTACAATATTGATTTTTTTCTTCAAAACCGTGTGCTGAAGAGACAAGAGGGCTAGACTTTGTGAATGTAAATAATATAACCTTAAATATCAACAAATCTCTTCTTCCAGTAGAAATTTTTTTGAGTAAGATAGATGTGTGTTATTGTTCATCTGGGACTTCACAATTGTTGCTGATTTTTCTAGAGGAGTTGCTCACACAGCTCAGAAATAAGCATAGCTACCAGCCTTTAAGATAAGTAACTATGCTATAGTGTTATGTATGATGGGTCTGTGTCATGTGGAGGAAAAAGCTGGCTAGAGAAAGAGCCTAGTTTTGCACTTCACAGTCCTTGAAAAACAACTTGCTACTGTTCAGTCCTTTCCAAAAATGAACATGTTGCTGTTTGGAGAGACTTTTATGAGCCTGGAGGAGAAGAGGAACATGGTTTTCCACCTGGGAGGGGAGCTCCCAGAGGACAGCATAACCACGTACAAGGTAGAGGACAGAGTTTTAGCAACAAAGGTCTCTGTCCTTTTGCCCCCATTCCAGGCATCCTCCACAAGCACCCCATGCTGCGTGCCCACCCCTGAGTAAGGTCTTCTAGGACTTACATGTGTGTCACTGCCAGTCACTGTATGAAAGCCTCATGTGATAAAAAACAAGCTTTATTCTGTATTAAATGTGAAACTATTGGTGCCATGAACGAAAGGGAAGAAATATCAGGAACACCTGGTGATGTCCTTTAAGAAGGAAGGGCAACTGGAAGAGAGTTCAGCTTATTCCTTTTTGGGAGCCCACAACAAATGCTGTGCAGTTGGGTCCTGACAGGCCTAGGGAAGGGAATCTTTAAGACAGATGGGGACAGAGTCAGGTAGCAGCTGTTGTGCACAGCCTGCTATCCCCCAAGGTTTATGAATGGAAATCCATGTGGTACCTAATGCTGCTGGGGCATGTGGCTTTAACCTTTCCCTCAGAAGGAAAATAAATGCAATAGTACTAAGAGATTGTCAGTGTAGAAAGGGATTTGAGACAGCTCTCCTGCCTGCAGGTGGACCAGATTGATAGCACTGTGAGGGTGACAGTTTCTGAAGTTTCTGGGGGGTTTTTTGTTGTGGTTGTTCTAGCGATGTTCAACTTGGAAGAGAGCGAAGCCAGTGTTCTTGCTCATTGGACTTTATAGAGCTTGAAGCAATCCAGAATCTCTGCAGTACACCAGTTCCTATTCTCCATTAGTATTGTCTTCATGATTTGTCATTGGGACTTTTTTATGATTGGTATCACAAACTATGTTACTTGCCCTGTAGCTCAGGAAGTATCTAGCTATTGAAAACCTATAGGAACTTATCCATAATTGTTCCTGTCAATATGGAAAGCCCAGAAAGCAATAAAAGCTCTGAGCAATTGATTTAAGCTGGTCTTACCACCAGAAAGAAATTTTGCAGTCTATTTCTTTCTCGTGTTTCCCTTAAGTTAAGTCTTCAAGTCTGGGCAGTTTCTTCCCTCATTCCTTCGTATCTCTGCTTATACGGAAAGCCCCTCCAAACATTTAGGCATGCATTTAGTAGTAATTTTACCTCCAAGATCCATAAAAGGAAGATCTAGATAGTTATCATGCTCATGAACATGCTCTTTCTGCCCATCATTCTCCCACTGCTTTTCACAGGATAGGACTTAGTAATTTTCTTGTCAAAGGCAAGGAAAATACTTTGAGATTTAAGTACAAGAACAGAATAAAATAGTTTACTCTCTGATCCCTGAGGCCTTTCTTTTAACAACCTTATTTATTCTTCTTCATTTCTTATTAATATAAATTTTTAGTTTTGACTAGAGAACTGAGCCAGGGAGAGAGAACTCACTGTAAGACAAGAAATGTAAGGCTAATGATTTGTACCCAGCCCAGTAGCTGCACCCAGTCCAGTAGCCGAGCCTGAAATGAAAGTTGGAGCACTTGAATATTGTACAAGGTCAGATGTGTGGAAATCCCAAGAGCTATAACATAAAATGATGACATCATTAGAATAGAATAGAATAGAATAGAATAGAATAGAATAGAATAGAATAGAAAATATTTCAGTTGGAAAGGACCTACAATGATCATCTAGTCCAACTGCCTGACTACTTCAGAGCTGACCAAAAGTGAAAGCATGTTATGAAGGGCATTGTCCAAATGCCTCTTAAACACTGACAGGCATGGGGCATCGACCACCTCTCTAGGAAGCCAGGTCCAGTGTTTGACCACCCTCTCAGTAAAGAAATGTTTCCTAATGTCCAGTCTAAACCCCCCTTGGTGCAGCTTTGAACCATTCCCAGGTGTCCTGTCACTGGATACCAGGGAGAAGATATCAGCACCTTCCTCTCCCCTTCCTTGATGCATTATCCATGCATCTAACAGGGAAGAGGGCATCTTCTCTGCTACTCTCTAGATAACAGGTTTTTTCTCTCACAGAGAGAAAAAAAAGTGGTTACAGTCAACTGGAGGAGAAAAAAAGTTGATCCCCAACACACACAGATGCATGTAACGTAAAACATTATTGAGTTCTCTCATTGCATTCTGGACTTAGTTCAAGACAGTGCGGATGATGATCAGTCTCCTATGAAATGTGCTACAGGAGCTTAATGACTCTAGTGAGCCAGAAGCCCTGAAAACATGCTGTATAAAAGATGGTATGTTGATCCCTGGAACAGCTATGACTCAGTAATAGCTTCTTAGGAAGACTGATCCTTACTGACTCAGCAGTGCTACACCTTTTGTCACTTTACTCCCATCGACTGCAGTCCCAAAATTATCTTAACAAAAAAAAAAAAAGTGGCATAGCACAATATGTCTTTGGCAATGCCTTTGTTTAGCAGCAGAATGTTCACAGAGTTCCCCTGAGAAGAAAAGGCTTTTTTTACTTTATGCGCTGTAGCATCCTTTTGCCACACAAAAGGTGAACATAAGTAGAAGAGAAAAACATTAAAGAATGTAGCAGATGTGTACCTGGCTGCACACAAAAAGAAATGTCTGTTACTAAGCTCTTATTGACATAATTGTGGTACAACCAACTAAATGATAACTACATATATGCATTCTCCAACAGTGTATCAAAACCAATCTAAGAAGTTTAACCTGAAAGTTTACTATGATACTTTGTTCTATACTGCAACTATCAACAACTAACAGAAAACTGTAATCTAATCTTGTAAGATCTACAGCAGGAACCATAAATGGCTCCTTACACACACTGGGCTACCATATTACAGTTACAAAAGCGAGGACAAAGCTTGAACCTAACTTGACACAGTTTACATTATTTGTTCTTTCTGTGAATGGGGTGGAATCCATCCATATCTCACATTCTGTTGCTTTTTTCTAGCTGCTTTCTACATTTATAATGCCCTGTCTTTTTACATTATGTGCTTTAAGATAGCTCTCCCTCACTAATTAAAATAACTGCCTCTGTTAAAATATTACTGCTTTAAGTAAAATGGATAGTCTGCTGACTAGAATAATTCATTATAATGCCAGACCAAAGGGAAGCATAACCTTTTAGAGTCTGAAGTAAAAGTAGCAATGGTAGTACTTAAACTGTTCCTTGACTACCTCTGCTCTAGCAAGGCTTCCCCACACTCACTTCAACAACATTGCAAAACAAATGTGCCTTTGGTACCTGCAAACACATAAAGGTCCAGGCTTTGCAACCTGCAATAAAGCTGAGTAGCTGCTGAGAATTAGTGAATATTGGCTATAGTTGTACAGTACAACTCACAGTGAGGAACAATATCATAATTTAATTTCTCGATCACTAAGTAAAATAATTAGGAGGTAGAGAAGGCACCTTTTACAGCTGTGCTTCTGTTGCACAAGGAAGCTCAGTGGCATCTTATGATGGGAAGGATGTGTGCCAAGACAAGGTTGCACCTGCGTGCTTAAAATCAGGAAGCTGAATGGGAAACTTCTCTACCTGAGAGACAATGTTGAGTGTCTGCCATCCTGAGTTGTGCCTGCAACATTGTAAAGCTTCCACTATAGTGATCAGGTTAACAGTTATAAATAAGAAATCCTATGTAATGGATTAAACAATGGAGCTATTGCACAGAAAGACTCCTTGTTCATTGTATCTTACTGTCATGATACACTAAACCAAGGTTCTTGAAATGGCATTTGCCCTTTATGCTTCTTTGACTGAATGGACTCCAACTTTTGCTGGCTGAGTCATTTCGATAAAGTTCCTTAGCTCCCCATCACCAGCTGAGTGGTAGATAGTCAGGATAGTGGTCTCAGTTGGGTACTGTGTGCATGAGTACTACTCACATAAGTGGAATCGTACACCTAAAAAAGACTTGATGGCATCTGAAAAAAAATGAAAAGAGTGTGTTACAGTTTTCTTTTTGCTCTGGCAACATTGAAGTAACGTTGCTTCTTTAGTAGTTTCCACTGTGATTTATCTAGAATAAAGATGATTTTCAATAGCAAAAGCCAATGAAAAGACAGAAGAGAGACAAAAGGAAGGAAGAGATGCTGGGAAACTATTCAGTTCTTCCAGTGACATACTTTGCCTTGTGACATGTGTCTGCTGACCCTGCTTTTGTATCCTTGATGTAAAAATGCCTGATGGAGAATTTATCTAACTGGATGAATGAGTGTAGAGTGTTATACTTTAAACTGAAGAAACAGCAAGCAAAAACTTCAGCTTGGATATTGTCAGGGCACAGCGTGGGCCAGATGCCCCAGGAGAAGTGGGGGCTCCCCGGGGCAGACAGGGCAGGAGGTGGTGGGACAGGGTCTTGGCTGGTGAGATCCTGCCCTGCCCACCCCAGTCCAAAAATCAGACTATAAACAGCATATTGCTACCTAGGCCACTGAACCACGAGAAAGAGAAAACAGTTTGCTTATCTTGGCATAACGGCTTTGCTTGAACTTCTTTGTCCAAAAAGAAGAAAGAGAGGGAAAATGACAGGTTTTGGTTACTATGTCTGCCTTAACAGTTAGGGACAGTTCACATTGCATTTGATGGATGTTTAACAATTACTAATCTTTAAATTGCAATAGAGCAGCTAGAGAGGAAAGAGGAAGCTACTTGGAAGATAAATTAATATGGCAGTTAATTAAAGATATATAGTTTCCACTTGAAACAGCCCTGTGCTTTTAAGGAGGAATTGTAGGTGAGGGGGAGGAGAGCTTGAAGAAGCATAAGGAAAGAACTTTGAAAAAGGGGAAAGTACAATTTCTGAGTGATGTAAAGGAGAGGAATTGCAAAATACGGTGCAATTCCACTGAGCAAAGGCACTGAATGTATATGAGTGAGAACACAATTTAGAGCCAGGTATTGTGTTGATCTATGCAGCTCAACTGGATGGAAAAAAAAAAAAAAAAAGAAAAAAGAGGTAATTTGGCAAAAAGTGTGGAGAGAAAGCTGTTGATGTGAACCGGAGTGAGAGGAGCTTCATGGAAATTCTACTGTACTATGGGACCAGATCTTCTGCCCAGAAATAAACAGAAATTTTGCTAGTGAATTCAAAAAGTGTAGGATCATGCCCATGGTATTCAGGCAAAGATTAGATAGAAAGGTTTAGATTTGTTCTTTTTTTTCCCTCTTTAACAGCAGAACAAATCCAAGCCCTTGGTAACTAATGGTTTTGACAGACTACTTCATATGCCAGCATCTAATAAACATTTTACAAAAAGTCAGAGAAGAAAAAGACAATTTATTGGAAATAATTCTTTCCCACTTATGAGTAAAATACCACTGCTTTTCTAGACCCTGTTGCAGCTTCTGCCAGGCAGAACTATGTGCATATTATCTCTGTCAAAAAAAAAAAAAAAAATTCTGAGCACAGTCATGCAATTAAACAAATTACCTACTAGTCACTTGGATGTCAGGAAATTGAGACAAGTTCAATAAAGACATGTCACGTAGAAAGACATGTCATCTAAAGAAGTGGATCCCAGCACTTGCTCCTTTCCCTTTGCTTGTTCAATTCTTAAGACCTCAAAGTAATTGTAGAAAATAAGCTTTTTGTCTATATTTCTAGATTTTATGCTGACCTAGATGGAAGCTTGGATTTAATCTGTTGTCACCCAGTGTGACGTTGAAAGTCTGGAAAGAAACCATCAACTCTGTTCCTTTGTGTGTTGGAGACACTGCAGGGCAATGGGCCCTATCTGAGGGAGCTGCTGGATGTGCAGGTTTAGCTGCGCTCTGCAATTACATAGCACATGGCTGAAGAGGAACAAGTGGCAATTTTTACTTCCTTGTGTCATCAGGATCAATCAAGCCAAAGGGTTGTGGGATTTTTGTTTTGTTTTGGTTTGCTTTTTCTCGTTCTTGTAGAATAATATTAAAAAACAAAACAGCATACTGCAGAAGAGAATAAAAATAAGCAAGCAGATTTTTGTTTAGTTAGGATGGAAAATCATTCTAGTAAACTATCTTTTCCTCCTGATTTTTCTTCATGCCTTTTTTTCAGTAACACACTGAGGGACTCTGTCAAAATTACTATCCTCTTTGGTCTTAGTTTTACCCTTTGCTTGAG
Organism: Fulmarus glacialis; assembly: GCF_000690835.1. NCBI lineage: Eukaryota > Metazoa > Chordata > Aves > Procellariiformes > Procellariidae > Fulmarus > Fulmarus glacialis. The sequence goes on along the minus strand of NW_009226213.1, from coordinate 41,257 downwards.
GGAAAAGAAACAATTGAGAAAGTTGGCACATCTCTGCATATTATGGTGTCAGCAGAACGTCCACCAGATACATGTGCACATCAGTCAGTACAGAAATAGCTGTATGTGTGGGAGAGGAAAATGCACTACCATCTGGCTCAGAGATTTTATTTATTCAAGGTTTTTTTAAATGCAAATAGTATTTAACATATGACCAAAGGAGTCTTTTTTTTTTCTTTTTTTTTTTTTTACTCCACTTCTCCACTGCCTTATTCTGAATAAAATGCCTTACAACAATGAGTACATCTAAGCCAACATTGCTCACTGCTTCTGTCTCAGCTGTTGCTGGAGATGCAGTGACTACTCACCAGGTGCTTCCAGGATCAACAGTAGACACTGGGGCAAGTCTCCTCTCGGAGGTACTAGGGGAGCTCAAAGACAGAGGGAAAATGAGAATCGCCCTTCCAAAAGGCAGAAAAGGTCGCAGGCCTCTGGGGAAAACTAGGTAGGAAGAGAGCAGAAGAAGTTGCTCTTCCGTTGTTGTATGATGCCCAAGAGAACACCAGGCTCCCAACATCTCTTCTTCTTTGTAAAGCTAAAGTAGGATTGCACTATAACCTAAAAAGAGAACTAAATAAACTGCTTTTGACTAAAATTTAGTCTTAAAGCAGCTGTTCAGCATATGTATTCGTTTAGAAATTAATAGTGTCATCTGTCTCTAAAGCAACCTAGTGCTATGTATCAATAAGAAAAATCAATAAGAAGACGAAGGAATACGGCAGAGTCTTTATTTATCAACAAACAAGCCATATTTCTTAGCACGAAATTCAACAAAATGTCTGCCCAAACAAATAACATACACTGTGCCCACAGCCTGGCAAATACAATCTCTGTTGAGCTGTCAGGATATAGGTCAGACACTAAGCAAGAACTTGCTCCATGACTAGATTTCCAAAATTTCTGGGCAGATCCATCAATAGCGTGTTGTTTATATGTTGTATAAAAAGACTGAGTAGTGTTTTGGAAGACATTTGTGCTGGGTTTGTAATTTTTGCTGTACATACGTGCCTTAGCCTAATTCCAAGTTCTCCATGAGGGTTGTCCTAAGCAAGATGTATAACAGAAGTCTAACCTTGAGTAGCACTGTAACAAGGAGGAACAGCTGCGTTTTACTCTTTGGGATAGACATACGTAGGAGGATGCAGGCTGGAGGCCACAAGCTATGATGCTGAAGCTGTGACAGAACTCCGATCCATTGGAAGGTTGAACCCAGTAAAATTGCCTTCATCTTTATACCAATCTGTTATGTGCAACTAATGATGTCCAGATCCCCTGCTCTGTTGATGCAACATTATCTCAGGATCCAGTTCAAATAGCCTTAATAGACTAGAGAATTCCCAGAGGACAACTGAAAAAAGTAATTTCAATTTCATATACCGCCCAGTGTCTCACTTCCTGATCACAGAAAAGGAAGATAGGGATTCAGAGTGGAAGGACAGCAAGAGATGGTGTATTTGGATAGAGCATCAGTGCATTTTCTGCAGATTTTGGGCTGGATGCTCAGCCAATTTAAAATATCACAGCCTCCTTGGCTTGTGTCCCTTTCCTCACCTCTTCCAGATTCTCCTCACTGCTCTGACAATGCTAGCAATGTAAAAGGAATATCCCCATGTGGCTGTTCCAGTACTCCAGTTCCAGCTTCAGGCGCTGGTGTCAGAGTATGTCAAGAGAAAGGGACATACCTCAATCTCTGACATGCCAAAGTGATCCTTAGATGCTGCAAACACTCCCAGAGGGCTGTGGCTGTCAGACCCAGCTAAAATAAGGCTGGACTTCAGCTGTGATGGCTGGTAGTCCCAGTCAAATTAAGTTATTGAGAAATGGGAGAACAGTGAAATCTGTAGCTGGCAGTCCTAGTTTCAATTACCCATGATTAGGCTATATATGGAATGTTTCTGAACTTGAAATTCACATCTGTTCATTGAATAATGCTAATCTCAGCTATGAGGGTCTGGGAATCTGTCTTCATGAAAGTGCTTGCTCCCCAGGTTAGCAAACTGCCAAGCCCGCATACTCCCTCCAGAACACAGGTTATTGCTATTGTTAGAAGCCATTAATTTTTGGATCTCAAAATAGCTTCATACAGTTTTCCAAACTACTGTGGAGAGTATTCTCCCTTATTTATGCAGCAGACTGTAGTCATGCTTCATCTCCAATCTGACACATTGTGGTTTTGATGCACATGAAGGAAAAAAGCAGTTTTATCTATTGCCAAAAGATTTAGTACCTTTATATGTTATACTCTTCACACAGTATTTTACCATCCCTGAAAAGAGTTCAGATTTTAGGATTAGTTGCACTGAAGGAACACTAAGGAAAGAAAAAATTCTCTGTACATATTGTAGTATGACCTTTGATATGCTAGTCTGATGAGAAATCATTTGGATCGTTAGTGTTTCAGGTCAAGAAGTCATATTTGGTATTGACCATCAAAAGATGATATGGAGAAGGAACAGTGGGAGCACCTCTTGGCCTCTGTTTATGCTGAGAGTAAGAGAACATCTACAAAATGAAAGTGATTTCTTAATCATAATTATAATATTAATTTCTTAATGTGTTTCATCTTCAAGGGACTAGGAATGTCAACTAACTTGGTGTACCATGAACACTGAAAGATACAAGAAAATTATTGCAGCATAGAAAAGTGAGTAAAAGATAGACAGTAGCTAATCCTCAAGACTGAAAATTGGATCTTCACTAAGATCATCACGACTTTTGTGTACAATCTTCTTCCCTTTGTAAACAAAACCGTCACATAGCACCATGTGTTTGAACTGTATTTTCATCTTTGATACATTTTATGCGTATACTGTCTCAAGTTTGTTTAAACACGATGTAATTCACAGAAACCTAGTAATTACATACTTGGCCAACAAGTAGAATGTGGACATATTGTCTATAGAAATGTGACTGGGTAGGGTAACTATTTCTGAGCTCTCATTGTATTCAGGAGGAGAAAGCTTTTTGGATGTAAAATTTCTGACATTTTTAGGGTCAATTCTAAAATGTTTTTGCATAACAAAATAACACTGGAGATTTCAGTCATACACATAGAATTGTAACTCACTTGTATTCACTCAGGGAAATAAAATCTCTAATACTTTGGATACAGAACTTTTTTATTGTGTGGCTGAAATGTCAACATTATTACTAGTCCTCCTGGGATAAAATGTCTGTTTGCTTATATTGCTGAAATCCTTAAAGTTACCTTTGTATGTGGAAGGACTACATGATTGGCCTGTAAAATCTTTATTTAAACATTTTGTACAGTACTGAATGATCTCATGTTATTTTGATTGCTGGTTACCCTCCTAGGAACAAAACTCCTAGAGCACCTGATTCAAATTATATTCACAATGCACTTTAATCTCAAGCAAGATACTTCCTTATTTAAAAGGTTACTCTTAACTTGATAATACACTGGACTGAGATGACACAGAGATAAGGCTGTCTAAATGCGAAGCATATAAGTTGTCATGGTTTAACCTGGCAGGCAGCTAAACACCCCACAGCCATTCGCTCACTCCCGTCTAGTGGGAGGGGGGAGAGAATCGGAAAAAAGGTAAAACTTGTGGGTTGAGATAAAGAAAATTTAATAGGACAGAAAAGGAGAGGAAAATAATAGTAATGATAAAAGAATATAGAAAACAAGTGATGCACAACACAATTGTTCACCACCCGCTGACTGATGCCCAGCCAGCTCCCAAGCAGCCGCCGCGTCCCCCCTGACTAACTCCCCCCAGTGTTTTTGTTCAGCATGACACCATATGGTATGGAATACCCCTTTGGCCAGTTTGGGTCAGCTGTCCTGGCTGTGTCCCCTCCCAGCTTCTTGTGCATCTCCAGCTACCTCACCGGCAGGGCAGTATGAGAAGCTGAAAAGCTCTTGACTTAGTGTAAGCACTGCTCAGCAGCAACTAAAACATCAGTGTGTTATCAACATTATTCCCATCCTAAATCCAAAACACAGCACTATACCAGCTACTAGGAAGAAAACTAACTCTAACCCAGCTAAAACCAGGATGTAAATGTCTCATCATAAAGATCAGACCTGATTCAGACAGATTAATTTTCCTCAGAACACATTTTGCTGAACCTTTTCAGGCATTGAATTCACAGGATCAAGGTAGTCTGTAGCATTATTAAATGTAAGCGTCACCAGCATGAGACGACCTCTACCTGTCTTTGCAAATAGGAGGAGAACAGAGTGTATGGAAGGGTAGGAACAGTACTTTTTCAGATAGGGGAATGCAGCTTTTTCCCCTCCATCACTCTTCTTGTGGTGTGGATGCTGCATTGTATGGTGTGTCTGTACAGGCATGCTGGGACAAATGGGTGGTAAACAATGCTGGAAGAGCATACTGGCAAATGTCCAGCCAATGTAGCGAGTGTGGGTCCCAGGAACTGAGAAGCTTTTGAATCTGAACTTATGCAAGGATTTGCTGGATCATTTGCCTCATCTACTAAACAAAAAGGAAACAAACAAAAAAAAATCCCTGAAATCAGACATATCGTAATAAGCTGCTTGGAATGAGATGATGGCAAAAATTATCTGGGCCACAATCCATCTACAAAGAACCATAAATCAATTATGTAGGGTTTAATTCTGCTTTCCATAGCTTGCTTCTCTGTCAGTGCCTTTGTTTCTATCAATATAGTTAAAAAATTGCGTTCTCATTTATCAATAATACAAAATCGCAAGCATAAGGTAATCATTCACATCATTGTCCTTTTGGATGTTTAGGAACACTACTTCTAAGCCAAGGTACTAAATCTTAACTTTCTCTAATCTTAAAAGGTCCTTGTGAGGTACTCTAAGCACCTAGACTTTGATAAGGGTATTTAAAGACTTTAAGGACCACATGCTCGTTGGTAGCTGTGTGCACAGGCAGTTTGGCTTCTCCAGCCAGGGGACTATGAAACAAGGTGGTTTTGTGCACAAGTTGGTAAAGCAAACCTTTTGAGTACATGATTGGCCCATGTGAACTGATCACATGCAGAACTGCTAATGTTGGCTTTATATAGGCAAATTAGATGCGTAAAAATGTGTATACTTAGTTTCAGTGACTGGAAACTAAGTATTCCAGTGACCGGAAATAAATATAAGTATTCATTTCAGTAGGATGGTGTACAACTCCGAAGTGGCTCTCATAAACACATGCAATATAATCTATCTCCAAAAGACCAAAATCATCCCTCATTTCAGGAACATGTTGGCTTCATAAAGGAGACAAATCACAAACTCTGTCTTTATTTCAGAGAGAGAGAGAGGAGGATCTTTTCTCTTTCCATTTATTTAAGTGTACTTTTCCATAACAAATGCACAAGCCCTCTAGCGTCATGGTTCCCTTCTTGTTCATCTCAAGTTGGTGAGGATGTCCTTGCCTATTTTTTAATTACTCTTCTCCTCTAAGTTAAAACATCAAGTGAGATGCCCGTAAGGCATATTTTTCTTGGCCATAATTCGGATATAGTAATTGAAGCTGTTAGCTTCATAATGTCATGTAATTTTATAATCAACCACTTCTTATGTACATAATATAATTGCTCTTTCTTGGAAATAAATAGGATGTCGTATCCTGTCAATTTTATTTTAAAATATCAATGACAAACAATTTACTGAATATTCTAAATCTTTATGCAGCCCTTTACCAGTCAGTCAGAACTCATTTTATTTGCCTATCAATCCTTGTAATGGTAAGCAGATGGAAGAAAGCATGCTTTTCTGTGTTTGTATGTCAATCATCCTTAGCATCATTTAGATCCGTTTATTTTTGTGATATGTTTATTAATATTGTTTTGCAGGTGCATCAACCCAATTAAGAAAGTTATTAAGTGTACAACTTATTTCTACAGTTTTCTTCAGGTTCTACACATTTCAGTTTCTTTCTTCTAACATCACTGTATCATTACAGCAGTGTCAGCACTTCTGTTATAAATCCTATTTTTCCGGTGTTTGTATCAGCTGTAAAAATTCCTTCTGTGTTGAGAATTTGCATTTAAGTTCTCATCTGCTTTTTATAAACAAGAGGTTGAGTATGTGTGTGTTTGTGTGTCCCTTTTCTTACAAGCTAAAGGTGAGAAATACAGTTAAATGTTTACTTTTCTATTTTTAATATTTTACAGAGCTCTTCCTGGAGTTCACAAAAGAACTTTGGACACCAACCAAATACACAGGAGTTTACTCCCTGCAGTTAATGGGAAATCTGTTATCACCATAGCTGTCCTTCCTTTTCCTTCCTTTTTGGTTGTTTTGCCTTCACATTTGCAGAGGACCTGAAATAAATTTGAGAAAAAACCTACACTCCTAAACCAGGAATTAACAATATCATGATTCCTGATAGAAAATGTGGGGTTTGCTGCCTTCTGGTTAAAAAGGGTGAAGAACATGTTGCTCTTTCATTCCAGCTGGCTACTGCAGGCATGAGGTCATTAAATGAAAGGTGGATGGCACCACCACCTTCCGTGCAGGCACTTAAAGACACGTAAGCTTATACCCGCTGGACGACTCCAGCTCACGTACGTGTAGCCCTGGGTCAATTTCCTAATCTTTAGAGAGAGGTGAGTTTGCACACATATCCTTCGCTCAGACTCAGCCAAAGGAAATGATGAAGGCTTCTTCTTCAGTGTACAGATTTTTTTTTTCTCTATGGATGTGCTGTTTACCCACTGCGTATGGTCCTGGGCAGCCAGCTGTGAATTTTAGATTCCGTTCTTGGGACTGGATATCTAAAGATAAGAGCTTCAGACTTCAGCATTGCAACATCTAAATCCTGCATTGAAACTAAAAAGAGAAGCTAAGTGTCATGCTGGCCTCTTTGAGCATATATCTAGCATTTCCACAAAGATGATTTCTACATGATAAGATAGTTCATCTTGAAATGTTCTACATGCTAAGAAAGTCCCTTATGTTTGGTTTAGGGTTAGCATACGGAGCTCCTCTTTGCCTGAGATTCTGTCTGTCTGTGAAAATTTCCATGACACAGTCTTTCTGGGACAGGAGTCCTGGCCAAGTCTCCTTAAAGCACATTAGTGCAGCATGACAACGGTCAAAGGAGACATAAATTAGGTCAGGAGGAAATCTCTGGCCATGGTGCTAATCTGCAAGCCTTTTTTTTATTATTACCTTAGATTTGAACCTTGAAACTCTTCCATTAGGACAGTATGTAATTTTGCAGATCCATCAGCAATCACCCCATGTTCTGCTAGAAATCTTTGGAAGAACTGGGCCCAGAATACCATTGGTTTCCATCATCATCTGTTAATGGATGAGACATTGTCACCAGGGGTAGCAAGGAGCAGCTATGGGACCTTTCAATCAATACCTGGAGTCAAGAATGCATTTTAGACCACAAAAACAACAGGACAGGCACAGCTGAGAAGTGAAGTGTCTGTCTTCAGGGGTTGGGGGGGCGGTAGGCAGCCTAAAAGCTAAGGTGATTGATGAATCCATGTCAGTAAAGAACACTTACAGTCTTTGAATTACGGAGTGTGAATGTGAACACAAACCAAAGAATTGGAAAGTTGACGTTGTCAGAAAAATTGTTTTGGTTTATGTTCCTTCTGTATCCTTTCACCAATGTAGTTGGTGTTTCCCACAGGAAACAACAGAGCATATTTTCTATGTATTTGTGTATATACATGTGTATTAGTGTGTATCAATGAAGGTATTTATGTATTTTTCTCTGTAAAAGACTCACAGTAGAGAACTCCACAAAGCATTACGAACTAGCATTTAGCTTCATGGGTCAAAAAAGACAGGACTGAAATCACAGTTACATACATAAATGCACTGGGGTAAAGAGAGAGAAATCTTTCAATATTTCAATTTTCCTAGCAGATGGTACAAAGTACTTAGACATGATGACTCTTCCTAGATGTGCTAGCATATGCTGTGGAATTACCCATACAGAAGCCTTGCTCATTGCAAATCTCCCAGGAGCTATCACAAACAAAGCACATCAATTAACATTTGCTTATTATGTGACTGTGTATACGGGGCAATTTTCTATTTTCCTGTCATACATTAGGGCCACAATTTAGTCTGGATGACAGATACGCCAGATGAAAGTTTCAGCACTTAGGGTTCTGCCCTTTTCCTTTTATTTTTAAATAGGCATACTTACCTCTTTTCTTTCTCTCTCTCTCTCTTTTTTTTTTTTTTATTTTTTTTTTTTTTTATTTTGTAGCTATCCAAAAAGTTCAAGGCTTGTTGCTAAACCTGTGTCTGTAGCAGTTTTGTTGGCATGATCTCAGAGTTTGTGAGAGATGGTACAAGCCATGCAGGCAGCTGCCTGACCCAGCATTATAGCTCAGAGAACCCTGGTACAGGTCAGAATTTTGAGTAGTTTCTAGCATTATATCAGCAACTTACAGGTATGTAAATAATTTTTACTTGAGACTTGCACCTGCAAGAAGGCATGTGTCTTAGGAAAGGCAGAATCCAGATCAAAGGTGATTAATGTATCCCAGAAGGCTAGAGACAGCTTGTATAAAGTATAACAGAAACTGCACTTGTCTGTAGAAGCATCTCTCTTAGGAGCACAGGCATAGAAGGGACAACTGGGGTCGTCTAATTCCCACAGTCCCAGGCAACCGTGCAAAACATCAAAATGAATCCACAGGGGATCTCGTCCATGAACCTTGTGGCAGTGTCATAGCAGGCCCTCACGGGCCAGCAGAACGTGCACCATTACAAAAGCAAAGTTACAAAGGAAAAAAATCTGGAGCTGTTTCTTAAAATATTGAAACTTTGTGGTAAGCATATGTAAAAGTCATGGTTTATGTCTGCAGAGGATTGTTATTTCGGTAAGGAAATAGATAGGACATAGCCATGGCAAGGTTGTTGGTTTCATTTCCTTCCTGAAAGTTGAACATTAGTTTCAGTAGTCCCTCTGTGTCTCCCCTACATGCAAACAGCACACTGTGCATCCTCTCTGGGGCTCCACTTGCATTACTATCTCTGTCTCTCCTTCAGAGAATAGGTAGTAAAAACCAAAATCAGCAAAATGTTGTATCAAACCCAATACTTCAGCATAAAAATTGCATCTGCGTGCTGTATCTGAATAATACAAAGTGCTTACTACTATTGTGGTTTGAAATTTTCTGCCAGATATTTTCTGCGAATGAAATGCTTATCAGGTAAATGAATAGTGGCGTGTTGGTCATACGTTTACACTTTAGGTGTGTCTGCTACAAAAAACAAGTGTGATACTCAAAGAAATGCAATCGCTAGGTGGTAATAGGCACAATGATTTTTTTGCTGCCGTGGATCTCTGTGGTCCATCCTTCCGAGACACTTCTTGCGAGTAACATATTTCTTAACCCTTAGCAATGTTCTCTGCAAGGAAAAGATGGGTGTGAGAGAGGACTGTTTCATACAGTGCACATCAGTAGTTAAAGGGGGAAAAATTGCATCCAGTGATGTTACTGACTCTCAAAGTTCCTCTAAGGTGCTGATGGAACATTGGTGATACCACAACTTCTGCATTGAGAATTGTGATTAATAGCTTTGACTGGTGTTGATAGAGCTAAATATTGTTTCAAGCCTGTAGAAGGCATATGTTCTTTTGTGTGTCATTTTTCCACAAGCTACTATTTTGAGGACCTACAGATGAATGAGAACTTGCCAATGCAGTAGGAGTTGCACAGTCTTGCAAGAAAGAAAGAATTTTAAAAAAACAGTTGGTGTAGATGATAGGGAGAGGGATATGATTTTTTTTTTCTTTCCTTTATAGATTTCTCTCATCCTTCCCATTTCTTTGCCATGGGGAGGATCCTAGTCACCAAAATGTTATTTCCATCAACAGTTCACTTCAAAAAAAAAACCCACACTGGACGGCAGACTGGAGAGGAAAGAAGACAGACAAGACAGAAGCCTGGAGATTTCTTTGAAAAAGAGTTCTCTACTTTCATTAATCAGGAGAAAGCTAGAACTCTGTATTAACAGAGCTTAACTTCTATTTCAACTAACTAATTGGATTAACTCCTTTGCAGTGCTTACTCATTCGCAGCTCCAGAAACACTATCTTTTACTCGGGATGAAGTTTGTTGACTACTGAAAAGCCAAATCCCCTTTTCTGAGCTGCCTGATGCACAAATACATTTCCACACGCTGAGAGGAAAGGAGCCATTAAAATATCACAAACCCCCATGCTGAGTGCAGGTTTGGGAACTTCAGGGAATGCAGGCAGTGCACTAAGTCAAGCGCCTGTAATTTCAGCTCTTTCACCTTCCATGAACTCACTAAATTGCTTTGCCTCTCTGACCAACCTCAGTGCTTTCCCTATTTGAGCAGAGCAAGTATTTCCAGGAAGGGGAAAATAAAATTAAAAAAAAAAAAAAATTCTTACCATTATACATGAAGGTAACAAGAATATACTTCAGGGCTGGCTTACATTATTTCTCTGGCATTTCATGAGAGCCAGACATAGGATTCCTGCCTTATATTAGCCTATCGAGAAAGAAATTACATTAGTGAACATTTTCCTCTACATAGAAAATGGTGTGGACCGTAGCCTAAAAGGGATCTGTTTGGGTTGTCAGAAATCCACAGGCCATCAAAGGGATGGTACATTTACGGGTCCATTGACTCTCCACAGCAGTCACAATATCCTTCAAAGATAGCCTTGGGAGCCAGTCACGCCAAACCCAACATGACTCCAAAGCACTTTATCATCCTTGGGAGTAGCTTCAGTCAAGATCTCATAATGAACTGAATGCATTAATTCCATTTATATGCCTGAGTCTTTTCAGGACATGTACATTTCAGGATGTGAAATAAGGCTGTCATGCTAAAGTTTGAAAATTACTCTTGTTAGCCGAAAGAAGTGCTTATCTCACAAAAAGTAGTTTTTCTATACTTCAGAAAGCACTGGGATGCTTGTACATCTTCTGTTTACTGCCGACGAGCTATCTCCAGCTAGTCATTTCAACACCACTAAGGAGTTCAGAACTAGGAGGGGCACAGACAGTAATCCAGTGAGAGAAGTATCAAAACTGCATAATGGATCAAGAAGTCTTATAGTGACTGGACTATGAACTGGATCAGAAAAAATAGCTTTCAATGAAGGAAAAGTTAAAGAGATGTGAAGAATTCAAGGCCCCTGTAGTAGCTGTACCCAACCGTCAGTAAGCATTTTGCCATGTGAAAAACACCCAGAGAAAAAAATCTTTTGGCACCGGTATGGGTAGGGGTAGGTAAAAACAAAGAGCCTCTCTCTTCTGTTTACAAGCCTGGCTCAAATGCCTTTATAACCACGTTCTCAGCATTTGCATTATGGGATCAAATTTTTAGGTCCTAACAATCCAAATTTCTTTCTGCTGAGGGTGGATATCTGGCAAACATTACAGAAATAAGATATTTCAGGAATCAACATCTTAATACAACACCCCAGAATGTCCAAAGACTTCTTCTCCATTACACTCTATTGACCAAGTTAGTAATGTAGGGTGTGAAGGAGCGACCTCTTCCACGACATCTTGCAGGACAATGTAAAATTCTTCTGGGGACAGATGTGCATGTACATTCCTCCTGCCTCCAGCTGATGTATTTGAAACATTTCTCTCCCATAAAGAGAACTTTCTGCACGTCCAAAAGAAGGTAGAGGTAATGCTAAACACAATCAGTTCCTTCCTGTGTGTCTAAAAACATTACATAAGTCTTACTTGGCTGTGGTTTGAAAACTCTCTTATTCTCAGAAATTTTCTCATTGTATTCCCAAACAAAGAAAAATAGTACACCTGTTACACTTGGCATATATAATACAGGGAGGGAACAATCTCCATCGTCTTTCAGAACTGAAACAAACCGTTCAGGAAAGTCTGATGTTGTTGCTCTGAATACAGAGTGTTTTTCTGAATTCCAAATCATTTTACTATGCTGGTAGCAAAACCTGCAGGCTTTGTGCTTTTTGAGCTCTAGTATGTCAGCGACTTTCTATGTGTCAGAACCTACCTGCATTTTAATGAGAATGGAATTTACTAATATTTAAGGACATGTAGAAAAAAAAAAATCAGGATAAAATACGGGGGAAAAATGGTCCTTCTAAATATACACCTAACACATACATGAAGCAAAACAGGCACTAATCTGCAGCAGTAAGCATGAAGATCAGCAAGTGTAATACATACTCATAATTGCCCTGTACAAATCTGTTGGCAGGCTGGACAGTTTAGTTCTCTCTTTCATATTATATAACAGCCCAAAATGACCTACATCCTAGTTTAATGTTGTTTAAGATTTTGAGCTAATAGTAATATGTTAATTTTTTATAATGCTTTAAATGCCATCATTTTAAAAGCAGCACTCAGTGGCTCCTCTGACTTGATTATTTAAAATTACCACTGTATTTGCACTGCCTTTTAGGCATAGCAGGGTGATGTGACTTTCCCAAGATGTCACACAGCAAGCCAGTGGAGCTGGGATTGCAAATCCTTTTTATGTCATTGTTTAGATATCTAGCCAAAGGCACCACGTAATTTTGGGAGCCTGATATTCCCATCTTCTCCTACAGGCTAATCTCCCTGGCTGGGCCCTGTTTCCCAATTCACTAATGTCGTGGTTTAACCCCAGCCAGCAACTAAACACCAGGCAGCCGCTTCATCACCCCTGCCTCCAATAGGATGGGGGAGAGAATCAGGAGGGCACAAGTAGGAAAACTCCCAGGTTGAGATAAAAACAGTTTAATAATGGAAATAAAACAAAGTAGAACAGTAATAATAACAATTATAACAACAACAATAACAGAATACACAAAGCAGACAATGCACAATGCAACTGCTCACCACTCGCTGACTGCGTGTTGCGAATGGGGGGAGAGCCCCCCCACTTTTTATACTCAGCATGACATCACATGGTATAGAATACCCCATTGTCCAGCTGGGTCAACCGCCCCAGCTATGCTCCCCCTGCCCCCAGCTTCCCCTGCACTTGGCAGAGCATGGGAGGCAGAAAAGTCCCCGGTGCAAGCACTGCCCAGCAACAACCAAAACATCAGTGGGCCATCAATGCTCCTCTCATACCAAACCCAAAACACAGCACGCCCCCAGCTAATGGGAAGAAAGTTAACTCTGTCCCAGCCAGAACCAAGAAAACTAAGCATTACAACACATCACAGGAATTAAATACAGCCCTTCCTGTGTCATAGGAGATAAAGCCATGACTTATAAGAAAAAGAAAAGGAAGATAGTCTGAGCTACACCTTCCATGAGGAAATGTGACAAGGGCAATGTTGTGTATTGTTTTATTGAACTAAAAAACAACTGTGTTTTTTTTTTTTAAAAGACTTATTCTAATTGTCTTTGAAATAAAGCATAATGATGTTTTTATTTTTATTTTCTAAATGACAAATCGAACATTTTTTGCAGGTTCAAAATATTTCTGCAGATCATTTAGATTTTAACAGAAAATGCATTTTCAATAGAAAAACTCTTCTGATGGGATGTTTCTAGGGCACATGAGTTTTGGATAAAATTTTTAGAAACATAGAAAATGTTGGAGGCCTCTAGGAACAGAGTAAGAAATTGTTATTGTATATCTAGAGAGATGCCTTTCTGTAATACGAGTTGATCCACTATTTGCTCCATTTTTCCCCTCTTCTTGGACTTCTGTGTAATGCATCTGATGGGCCTATTTGGAGAAAGTTATGGTGGCAATCTTAAGAACAATGATGTTACAGATTTTTTTCAGTTTTCACAGAGTGGCAAAGGTGTACCTGCCACAATTTAAAAAGCAACTCCACTGCATATCCTGGCAGAAAATTCAAAGCTCCTACTGCAATCTGTTTAACAGGTCTGCAGACCTGTCACTGCTCTGGGCAGCATTGTTGATTGGCAACAGGAAGCCCCTTGTTTTAGTAGTTCAATTTTTCATTATTTTGCAACAAGCCTGAAGAAATGTATTTATCAATCCACTTAACTGGGAAGATACATTTATATTCTGTCTCTAGGTAAGTGTTATTTGGTAAAAATTTTCTTCTTTCAAAGATTTTAACCAAAATCTCATTGTAATTCCTTGCAGAAGTTGAAAATATTATTCCAAGAGAAACTATTTTCCATAGGGACAAGTTTAACCTACTGTATGCAGACACATTTCGTTGAGAGAAGCAGCTGCTTATTCCAGGTCTGAATTAAATGCATAGAAGTGTTCATTATTCATCTCTAGGAAGCAGACAAAGCCATGTTTGTAGCTTTGACGTAACATATACCTGAGACCAGAGCCTGGCTTATAGCCTGGTAAGCTGCAGGAAGAGCAAGAGGCCATCTTCAGCTTTTGTTCCTGCTCCCAGCACTGTGGAGGATTCAGAGGAAATGCCCCCACAACAGAAGGACTCTGTGGTGCCCTCCACGGGTGTCTGGGGGATCATGGGGAGTGCGCAGGTTGCACAATGTTCTTTACAGCGTATGGTGGCACTGTGCGTCCTCAAGTACGATCTGCTGGGTACTGAAATGCATGTGAAAAGGTTCTTGACTATGCCTCAAACCCAGTCATTAGACTCCTTATTATTCTGTAGTCTAATCCAATCCATATGTTTGAGTTAGCTTTTAGGTTACATTGACATTGTTTATCTAAGGGATTAGATGCATCAAGGATGCTGAATCCCAGGAAGGCTCTGGTGAGATAAAGGAATGAAACAAAAGACATTATTCAACCTCTGTGGAGAGTTAACTGGGCATGGCCTTGGGGAAAGAAACATGGTAAGTTGGCCAAATAAGGGAGTACCTAGATAAGCACTAAGAGAACAGAAACCGCAGATAAAACTGAAGAAACAACTACTTGAACTACGGGTGAACTATCCTAATTAACATAGTAAAAACCCCACCCACGGGCAGGAAAGCCCCCTACCCAACAAAGCCTCTTCCCCACAGTATATGTGCAGTAGAAAGAAAGGACAACGTGACTTTAAGTGAAGACAAGGCTTTGCAAGAACCAATGGAAGTAAGGGTGACTAAGCGTAAACGTGAAAGTACTGATAACTTTTGTTCAGAGAGTATAAAATGTTTACCATGAGTTAACTGAGGTGTGCTAGCTTTGTGGAGTTAGCACATAGCACCCATCTCTGTACAGACGTGAAAGAAAAAAAAATCTCTGCTCTGTGTATGGGATTGGCTTATTGCACACAGGGGAACGAACCCCGCTTGAGGGACAACAATTCCGGGCTGCTACCAGTCATGGAAAACTGTCACCTACCAGTTGACAAAGAGCCTTACCCTCAGCATTTGCTGCCTGCTCTTGCTCCTTCTAAATTAGCTATTACCATTCTGGAAAAGAACTTTCTGTATCTGGGGATATTTCTCTGGAAATGTTCTGCTCATTACCAAGCAGCAGTCAAGAAAGAAAATAGGTATTATTAGGAAAAGAACAGAGAAGAAAGTGGAAAGCATCACTACGCTACAATATATGATGTGCCTACAACCTGAATACTTAGTGTCACTCTGGTAACCTTCATTTCAAAATCAGAAAATTAAGATAAAACTACAAAGTATACACACACATACACACACACACACACACACACACAAAAAAAAAAAAAAAAGAAGAAAAAGAAGACCAGAACAGATCAGCAGATGTATGGAACAGCATTTGTATGAGAGGACACATTGTGCTAGGAGACTTCAACCTGGATAGGAAGCAACAAGATATATGATGGGGGTCTATAAAATCTTGAATAGTTTGAAGAAGGTGAATAAGAAGTGATTATTCACTATTTCTTATAACACAAAAGCTAAGGGTCACCCAATCAATCATGAAGTTTAAAACACTCAGTGGAAATGCTTTATCACTTAATGCATAAATTATGGAACTTAGTGCTGTAGAGTGTTGTGGAGGTCAGTAGTGTAAATGGGTTCAGAAATAGATTAGACAAATTTATAGACGAAAGTTCCATTAAACACCATAATTTGGATGCCTGTTCAAGATGTCCTTAAGCCAGTGACTGCCATAAGAGCGACTGCCTCCTCTTACAGGCTACAGGCTGTCAGGAAATGAGCTGGATGGTTGGAGTAGCTGGGGAGGATTTGTTCTTTTTGTTTACAGTTCTCCCATCACTATACATACTCCTCTTTAAAGGGCAAAGTAAGTTATATTTCGTAGCTCTGTCGGACAAAGGCAAGTATCTAACAACACTTGGCAAATGGAAGACAAATTTCTTCTTTTTTCTAGGCTATCAGGCTATCAGCAAGTTGAATGCTGAATCTCTCTGTACTATTTCCATCTTGGTTAAATAGATCAGACATTCTTATCTAATTTCCTAAGGTAATAGGAATGGGCAGTGCATTTAAGACATAATCTATCTTCTTTACTGGTACTGTTTTCGGCAAGTTTATTTTCCTTAACTATAACTCACCTCATTTCACTAAAAAGATTCATGCCAAAAAGATTTAAAGCACATTAAAAAAAAAAAATTTAAAAAGTTAAGTGTTTAAGTTCTAGCAATACTTTCCTTCTTTTATTTTCTTTTGTGGAAACAGGAAGAAAGTTATCTGTCTGTAGCCTTCAGTTGTCACTGTCACTACATATGTTTTTTTCCATTCAATTACTATTATGCTGTGATAGATATCCACATATATCTCCTTTAGTCTTAATCTAGTCCCATTAAGTTAAATGCAATGTTGTCATAGAGGCATTTATGGAAACTTTCGCCTCCTCTACACCTAATCAGATTCCCAATTTCCTTACCTGATGGAATCAAAACAGTTAATTCAAGTGGACAAAGACAAACCATAACTTGGTATAATACACATGTAAGAGAAGGCTTGTTTGGCTGAGAATGTTACTAATACAGAAATTTTGAACATTGTTTCATTTCATATATTTTGCTGAATCCAAATCTCTGTAACATAGAAAGATGTTTGAAATTCCTGTATTACGATCACATGAATACTGTGGCCAGCTCTGGGCTCTCCAGAATACAAGAAGGACACGGACATACTGGAGAGTCCAATGAAAGGCCACAAAGATCAGTAAGGGATTGGAGCATCTCTCCTATGAGGAAAGGCTGAGAGAGCTGGAACTGTTCAGCCTGGAGAAGAGAAGGCTCACAAGGGACCTCACCAATGTGTGCAAATACCTGAAGGGAGAGTGTAGAGGAGATGGCTCCAGGTTCTTTTCAGTGGTGCCCTGTGACAGGACAAGACGCAGTGAGCACGAACTGCACAAACAGAGGAGGCTCCACCTGAACATCAGCAAACACTTTTTCACTGTGAGGGTAGCCAAGCGCTTGCACAGTCTGCCCAGGCAGGTAGTGGAGTATCCCTCTTCGGTGATATTCAAAGTCATCTTTTAAGAAAGAGATATGACTTTTTAGCATCAGCCAGTCCATGTTTTGCTGCTTCCCATATCTGAAAAAAGAGGACTGTCCTAGTTCTGGCTGGGACAGAGTTAATTTTTTTCCCAATAGGTGGGGGGCTGTGTTTTGGGTTCGGTATGACAGGAACTTTGATCGCCCATTGATGTTTTGGTTGTTGCCCAGTGGGCGCTTGCACGGGGGACTTTTCGGCTTCCCATGCTCTGCCAGGTGCATGGGAAGCTGGGGG
>NW_009226213.1:0-23652 GCF_000690835.1 Fulmarus glacialis | reverse complement strand
GGGGCAGGGGAGCATAGCCGCAGCAGCTGACCCAGCTGGCCAATGGGGTATTCCACACCATTTGACGTCATGCTCAGTATACAATTAGGAGGTGTGGTCTGGAAAGCAGGGGGCTCTCGCAGTTAGGGACACGCGGGGCGTCGGTTGCCGGGTGGTCAGCAGTTGCATTGTACATCACCTGCTTTGTATGTTCTATTATTGTCATTATTATAATTGTTATTATTACTGTTCTACTTTGTTTTATTTCAATTATTACACTGGTTTTATGTCAACCCACAAGTTTTCCTTCTTGTGCCCTCCCAATTCTCTCCCCCATCCTACCAGAGGGGGGGTGCGAGCAAGCGGCTGCCTGGTGTTTAGTTGCTGGCTGGGGTTAAACCACGACAAGGACCTTAAAATTACACTAGTTGTACCCAGATACACAGTGTTGCAGTATTCCCTTCTCTGTAAAGTGATGCAGACACCAGCAGAGGAAATGCAAATGAACAATAAAGGAGTGCTTACTTCCACATAAAGGTAAATAGTTTTTTTTTATCCCATAATTATTCTCAGATTGATCTGTGTAGCTCCCTGGATTCTATCCATCCAGATCTCAGGCTTTTCTTTTAACATACTGTTATAGTTTCTGTTCACAATTGTAGTTGATCGTGATATAAATTGTGGTGAAATATGCTGTTTCCTTAAGCTGAAATATATCAGTTCATGTTAAATGTTTTTGAGGGGACTTTCTTTACAGAACCTTTCTTTATATACCTGTGACATGGTACACCCAAGGTCAAATACTTGCTCTGCTTAATTTGAAATTTTCCAAAATGAAAAACTTCGAGGCAGAGAATTAAGCCTGACATCTTAGGTCAGTACCCTAACCATGAAACTATAAAGTGTGACAGACATACAGTGCAATTTCATTTTCATAAAGAAGCTCAGAAAGTATCTTTTTAATGCACTGAAGAATAAATCCCAACTGCGGATTGACAAAGTTTACCACAGAAATGGGACTCATCTTCCAGTCATCTCAATTTCAATATCAAGAATTTCCTTTTTAAACATTTATTTTTGTAATATTTTTCAGCCTTCATTTACTGCTTAATCTTTGAGAAAAAGATGGTCTGTGATTTAAGCATTTAATTGGGACTCAAGAGCCTGTGTTAATTTCCTGATTTTCACAAAACTTTCCTTTGTGTCTTGCCCAGACCACATCGCTGATCTCTGCGGGCCTCTGCTTCCCATCTGTAAGATGAAGTATGAGGCTTTTTTCTGTCTTGACTTCTGTTGTGAAAGGCCATATGTAATTATTCTTGTCCTTTACTCAGAACAGGTAAAGTCTGGTTAGAAGGTTTTGTCCAGATTTAGGCAACTACAGCTAGAGAAAAATTGCGCCATTTGGAAAATGCTTCATGAAAAGTGGAAAGAGTTATCAGAGATATTGAAAAAAGACTGTATGAGAAAGTCTTGAATAAACTGCAGTTCTTTAACGTAAGGAGAAGCAGGGAAGAAATTGTTCTCCCCGCCTTATGGTTTTTAATGATTTTAAATTTCATTTTTAAATTTAGGTTAGGTGTTAAGGATTAGGTTAGATGTTAGGTGTTAAGGACATAAGTATAGTGAAAGCCTGGGGAAATTTCCCAAAGAAGGCTGTAGAGCTCAGGTTTTTTTAAAATTTGCTAGGTTGGCATCTGTTTGGAATCGTATAGTATTACGTGCCTCCTATAATCTTACTTATACGTACCGGGTAGTGTTCCTGGTTCATAGAGGTTACTAGAAAATGCTTCTTCATCACTACCCCCAAGAGCACTGAAAAGGGGTTGGCCAGCTTGTGAAAGGGAATGATGCAGTTTTTAGTTGTCCTCAAGATATTATTAGTATGAACCACAAGTTTAAATACCCAAAATAGACAATACGTTTGCAATGTTCCTAAAATGTGTGAGCAGAAAGGGAAATCACCTAATCCGGTTGGCTCAGAGTTTTCTTTTACCTCATATGAAACTGGCAGCTGTTTCAGAATTTCTTAGCTGATTTTCCCCAAAACTTACAACTTTGGGCTGTAGTTGCAGAAGGAAGACCAGGCCAGAAGGATGTGCAATTTCTTTGTAATACAAATCAATCTTTGCGATCATTTAGATGAAAAATTGTCCAACTGTGCTCATTTATTATTCATTTACCCAAGAAGGAAAAGATCCCAGCAAACTGAGCCACTTAAAAGATTTTAATAATTGGGCCTGATGCGAATGGTTCCCACCTCCTAGATAAATGGTTAATGACTTATTCCATACTTGGTTAAACCTTAAGAATTTAACGTGCTATGAAGCACAATAGCCCTTTCCAATGAGCTGGTACATACTGGAATCCCGTAGCAAGCTTTTTCATGTATAAACCTCATGTTCCATATACGTACATATATACATACACATTTTTCTCTTCCTGTGGGCCTGTACTCTTGGCAGCATAAAGGCACTCTGATTAGAATGGACTTTCCAAATAACACTGTGGGGAAGGTGATATGCAGCCCATAGTACTGTGGCCAGTTCAGCATTGATTTCCAGGGCAGCTAGGTCAGAACTTACAAAACACTTTGTGTGTGTGAATTTTCTTTCTGAGCAGCAATTTGTGTAACAGTCTTTTTACTCCTGTCTGTCCACCTACTATTACAAATATCGGCAGAACATAGAGATATCAGCAGTTAACTGGTTGGCAGTAAACAGGTAAGACAAACTCTTCGTTAATTTAGTATTATTTTTTAATAACATGGTCTTCTGTTAAAAAAGTAACTGAATTCTCTGGGGATTTAAAAACCAGAGTAGTCTCTCCTACAAAGCAAATCTGAAATAGGTCACCTAAGCTGTAACCATTTTACACCAATCATTAAATAAAATATCTCTATGTTTTAACAAGAATCAAATAGGCTAATGACAAGCATTGTCCTTGCTAGTCATGACTCAGAGGATATTTCTTTAGTTCCTACCTGCATTTTTCATTTAAAAAAGAAATTCAATAAATGAACTGCAATCAGCATACCAAAGGGGTGATCTCCTCACTATTCCAGCACAGAGGACTTTGCTGTCCTTTTCCCCATGCTTTTCATCCCCTAAGGCTTTCCATACTGCATGCCATAATCCTTCTCAACTCACAACCCCACTGAGTTCATCGCAGATCAGAGCTAAACTGTAAACTAATACATAGTGAATAACCCAGAATAGCTCCTCCCCTGCAAATAATTACATTTTGCTGCATGAAACATGCAACAATTTTGCTATCAGCTGAATACATTTTAGGGAGTAACAAAGAAATAGAAACCTTTCATTAAATGAAAGATTTTTTTACAATACCAGCAAAATGTGCTTTCAGATCTTTGCGGGCAGAGTTGCAAAAAAATTTGGCTTAGTGATTTGAGACCTCCTACAGGGGATATTTAATTTTGAAACAGAAGAATCAAATCTCTCAGCTCATGGATTTTGTTGGCATAAGCTATTGAAAATGAGTTTGTCCAAGAAAACCGTGTTATGTTTGTGTGGAACAGAGGAGGAAGGGCTCAGAGGGAGGTTAGATGATACTTATGCCTGTTGTTAATGGAAATCAGTCTCCATTCCAGTTTCTAAGCTCACAAAAAGTTTTCTTTCAAAATTATCTCAGTTAACTGTTCTTCAGCTGTTACGGAAAAAAAACAGCAATTCTCCTCTTTTGTTGAAACAGAGAGGGAAATCAGGTGAATTGTAAAAGCAGTCTATATATCAAAAGCATTAAAAAAGTTTAAGTAGAGCACTCATCCTTAAACACCTTCTCATGTTTCCTTACAAAACAGTAACTAGTGGGGTTTTTTAAGGTTCACTTCAAACTGGTAAAGAGAATATTTTGCATATGAACACGCAGCTATTAGTCATCTAAATGCCTGAGCCTGCACCATGCTAAAATGTCTTCTGCAAGATGCTCAGCATTGTTAACTGCTATTGAAAGCACCCTGACTATGGATGACTTAGTGATTCGTAAGAGGGAACACAGCACCTTTCTGGATGATTGGGTTAGACAGCTATTAGTGGAGGCCACTGTGTAATCATGTTTGACTTAAACAAAGGGCCTAGAGAATTTTTTTGGTGTTTGCATATGAAATATTCAGAATTAGAGATATAAACTGAGAAAGTTATTGGTTCTTGTTCAAATTTAGAGGAACTTGGAACATACACACCCTATTTAAATATAAAACGTACATAGCTTAAAGCTAGTGGAAATAAAATTTCCATACGTAATCTTTTGCACATCAGCCCAGCAAAATAGTCTATCCATGAAAAACAAAAATTAAATTATAAGAAAAAACACTTATGTATGTAAACAGTATTACTGAATCATTCTGTCTAGCTCCAACAAACACTGTTTCTGATTTTCTTAACCTAATCATTTTGGGATTGAGCAGTACTGTATATGTATGTCTATTCAGAGTGCTCTAAATAAGGAAGTACTTTGTTCCAGCTGAAAGCCATTGATTTGTAAGACACAGTTCCGCTACCCAACTGTTTGTGATCATGTGTGGCTTGAGGGTCAACCTAAGAAAATTTAAAGCTAGCACACAGAAGTACAAATATAATTACCAAGATTTTGACAGCATTATATGTTGCCAGTGTCACACTAGTGGAATATGGCCCAGAACTTTTAAGCAAAATATGTAATGAGTTGAAGATGACTAATCTGCTTTAAAAAATTATAAAAGACACAGTATCAAGCCTAGTAAGATTTTAACTAGTTTTTACTGAAGACCTTTAAAAACAGACCTACGACTACAGATACTGCATATTGAAGATAAAGACAACAGAAGTATAAGCAATTGCAGTTAGTTTGTTCCTTCAGTCATAAAATTCTGAACTAAATGCACAGATAACAGAGTGGCAAACAGAAGAAATAGAGAAAAAAACTAGAGTGACAGATAATCATACATAGGGATCACAAAAAAATTCTTGGAAGATGAATTAATTGAGAACTAGATATCACACAAAGCATAAGAATGAGCAACGTATGACATGATTTGTACACAATCCAGTCCTGTTCCTAGTGAATTATACATAGAAAACATGCTGCAAGATATTTAATAGCTTTCAATAAACTATTATCATATCAAAAGTAATAGACAAAAATAAGAAAAATAAGGACATTTTGGCAACAGAAGGGACAATAAATGTGTTCAGGAAAAGGTTATTTGTTTTTTCTTTAAGTGGAGGCACCACTGATGAAATGCAGCAGAGAGGCAGGCGAAGTTCGTTCCAGATGGCAGGAACTGCAAAGAAGCCTGTCCGCCCACCGTGTTATAGTTCATGAGGGAACAGACAGGAGATGGAGTACAGAATCTGAGGAGGCAGTTGAACAAATATTAGGAGATACACAGTCTATTAAGAGTTTGGATCGACTCTGTGAAAGTTTCAAATTTCAGGAAGGAAACTTTACTCTCCATCTCAAAATGCATGGGAACTGATGGCCCTACTTAATGGTTCTCTTGAACTGATGAGGGAGGTTTCAGCCAAACACGGTAGACTGGAAAAAATGCATCTTTCAAAGTTGCTACTGGGAGGTGGGGCGGGGAGGGAGGGCCAGCAGAGGAGGAAGGACGGCACAGAGGTTGGCTTACTAAAGTGACAAGGATTAGAAGTCTGATAACAATACCGAATCTCCATGCTTTTTTTTTTTGCTGTTTTACTAACTGCAACTTGTGTTTTCTGGGAATTTGTTTATGAACACGGAAAGGGTTTGTTTTCTTGGCTTGGAAAGATTGTGCTGCTTTGAGAGAATGGGAAATACAGCTGATTACATATTTGGCTAACAAGAAAGATATGTAAAATTGAGCTTGTGTCACTGTACTTATTAACACAATAGAATTAAATTCAATGGCTTTACAAAGTTTAATATCTTTGTGAAGATTATCAATATACTCTTTTCCACAAAAAAAGAAACAAATTTGTTTTACATAAGCTGTTTCCCTTTGCATACTCTAAGTCTTTTCTCAATGAACAGCAATATATTAGAAGCATGACAGAAAAGCCATAAATCTGAATGTGATTTGCTTTAAAATCTACTAGAGTGATTGTAAATCATAAAAATGTTCAGTCAACTATGTTCCACCAAGTCACAATGCCTTTTAAAAGCCACTGATGATTTAATAAGAGAGCCATATTGCTCTTCTCTTGTTGATTTAAACTCAGCTACAGGCTTCTTGAAGAATATTTGTGAAAAGAACCTATCACGCTCAAATGTCACACAGCTAATTCATCCCCCCCAGTCTGTTTATAAAGACAGATGGCAATATGTTGGATTGTCATAAAAAAGTGGATGGTAGTTTAATAACCATATCTACACATTTGCTTGGAAACTTGACTGTTCCAGAACTACTCATGCAGGTTCCCTACAGCATCACACGGCACTCTTCTGTTCTCCTGTCGGTGACTTAGCGAGAGCTATCAAAAATGGTGTTCTAAATATATTGAAATGAAATATGCCCCTGACAACTCAGCAAGTGATATCCCAGCAAAGGTATAAAAAGCTTAGCACCAGGAGTCCTCAACTCAGGGGTGGAGGGTGCGGGGAGAAAAGTAAGACAGGAAAATCGTTAGCTATCCAAAAGACTTGAAATAATACTTGGAGTTTTCCATTAGCTTTTCTGGGATGGTTAGATCACCGCTAATTTAATAACCTCCAAACCTAGGAATTTAAAGGCTAATTTCAACTTACAACTTCTTCATATCACTATAGTTCAAATACGAGAGCTAAAACAATTCCTAAATCAAGCCAGTTTTAAATGAGATATATTCTTCTACACATTGACCTTTCTGAAAACGAAAAGAACTGTCTTCACTGCAGTGCTGCAGTTTCTGACTTCTCCATACATATAGGGCGCAACCCAGGAAAAAAATGACAGTTGACTCTCTCTGTCTTCATGAACGGTCCCCAGAACTAATTTCAGATGGAATTAACTTTTGTGCTTGTTGCCCCCACTCAAAGTATTGTAGCTACATTTTTGATTAAACAGGCATTGGAAAAAAATTAAGTAGGTTAGAGGGATGTGAGAAGAATGGAATGGTAGAAGAGAGAAGGCACTACAAAGTCAGTAAGCACATATGAATTTTTGCCTCTCTTCAGCACGTAATTTACTGTGTCACCATATGTAAATTGCTGATGATGAAATGAACCACGGAAAAGCTCCTAGTACCGAGGCCTTTAAAATAACTTGTCACAAATGAAAGTGTAATTTTATGTACCCAGCTTTGAAAAATTTAACTAGTTTGCATAATCAGAAGCCTTGTAATCTACATTCTACCATGTAGTTTCAATAAATAATGAAATTAACACAATGTATTCTGTACTTCATTAGTTAAATACACTGCTTTGTTACTGATTTGTCCTTTCACAATAAAAAGTTCTTGATGAAAGCACTTTGGTTTTCCATATTCTGTACAGAATTTCCATATTCTATACTTCCTACATAGTATTAATGTTTTACCAAATATATCATGGTCTAACTCACTGTTCTAGCAATTGTGCATTGTATAAAAGAGAGAAAATGCTGTTGTATAAACAGCATTAGAAGTTAAAAGTTTGGAAACAGTATCTTGTGACAAGGGTGGCATATGAGTGCTCTGGGTCCACTTTTGGTAAACACAGTTGGTTCTAGGGGACAAACCAAACCCCGGGCTGAGATGCCGATGCTCTCATGATGGATGCTGGTGCAAGTGTATGTAAGGAACTGGCTCATGGCGCATCTTTGCAGACTCCTGGCAGAACCACTTGTGGCAGTAGGACTCTGCCCGAAGCGTAGCTTATTAATCTCTTTATATTTAAGCACGAATGTGTTTAATTCACCTCAAGAGGTACAATAAAATACCCCAACACTGCATTTCATGAAGAAAATAAAGTTAATACTCAAATTTAAACAAAAATATTGCTGAAACTCTTTCAAGCAAAATTCTTCACCTTCTATCCTTCATGCAAGTTTTTATGGCCCAGACCATGAAATACGAGAGCAGAAAACAGGAACAGTTATACTGGCAATGACCTTGTTGGATTGTGTCTCTCTATTCTGTAAGTTCATTTTCACGGAGACTTGTTGTTTGAATTAGAAATAATATCTGTGTGTGTGCCCAGCATTTCTAGAGCTTTTCAAAGTCGTCCAGCACTGATCACTGTTTAGGTTACAGTGTAAACAGGTACCCTATGTACACTATGTACACTATGTACCCTATGTACACTATGTACACCTTCTTGTCTGTATTGTGAGATGGAAAGGAATTTTTTAACTTCTTCCCCCACAAGCATATGTCTCCTTAACTTCTGCCAGGGATAGTATGACTTGTCTATACAAATATTTTATTGAATCTCTTCCCTTGGGCTACCATTCTTGTAGGTAGGAAAGGTATGTACCTCTATTGTTTGATTATGTTGGTATGTTCCTGAAATGTACAGCAGGCCGCACTGGTTTTCACTAGTGCTCATTAGTATATATGTTTTTGTTATATTTTTATTCTTACTGCAGTGGAGATTAAGTAGAGTATTAAAATAATCGGGGTTTTTTTTGTATCACCACCTGTGGAGCTATGTTCTGTGATAGCAGTGTACTTCACAGCTTCACAATAAATTAAATTCACTAATTAAAATAAAACCTTGTTTTGAACTCTGTTTTGTTTCAAAAAAGGAATATCGACACTGTAAATCCTAAACCAAAAACTGATTTAGGAGGAATATCAAACTATTCTGCAAGAAGAAAAGAAAAACCAAAGTGGTTGACTTTTTGAAAGTAATCTCACATAGTGTTTCAAAGGTTAAAAACAAAAGCATTGTTTTTGTCATGACTGTTATTCCATGTTAGCTTTTCTTGAAGGATTAAAGAATGGAAGAATATGTAATACCAAAAGGTGTATTCATAGGTTCTTTAACCTTCAGAAATTGATATGACATTTTGTCAAGTGTGTTGCACTTTCTTTTGATTGTGAGATTTTATCTTTTGAAAAATTCCTCTATAGTAATTCAGGTGTAAATTCAGACAATGATGTCTTGGGCTAGGATTTAATAACCAGTCCATTAGAGTTCTGCAATTACTATGTTTAATGAAAAAGTGATGATGGATGGCAGACCTCTCCTCCTTAGTTATTTTGTGCACTACCAAAGGGTGTTAAAATGCAGATCATGTTCTTCCATACGAGTTTAAAAAAAAGTTAAGTCCAGGCTTTTCAGCAAGGTTTTAAAACCGCGTCCCTTGTTGGAGAGTTTGACAGGCCCAGTGTCTTAGCCCATGATATGTAATAAATATATTGTGTATGTGCATATGTGTATACGTACAGATACGGTGTATAAGAATTGCATAGTAACTATAAAATTTCTGACTGCTCCTATCCAATGCAACTAGCTAAGGGGGAGTCTAAAGGTAGTTGTTAGTTTGAAAGAAAATGAAAAACAGAAGTAATTGGGATTCAACCTGTGCCGCTATTCTCCGACTCAATACTAAAAAAATGCCCAAATGCATCACCATTACAAGTAGGGTGCCTTTATGAATGTAACTTTTTGCAAAATAAATCATCTGACAACGTATATGTATTAATCGCTCTTCATATTTTCCTTGAAGCACCTTGACCAGAAGAAGGCTGAGAAAGCTCTTTCTTTAAAATCAGGATGTTAACTTCTGCTCAGAATTACCCATGCTTTCAAAAGGCCAGGCTTTCCCACACACCTTGCCCTTCCACGATCTAGCTAAGGTCCTTCTCACATGGCCACTGACTAACACACCTTTACAGTACGTTTTCATCCGGTCCTGATATGCACCCCGGGCTGCACACATTCTCTGTCTGGAAAGTTGTGCAACTTTGTTGTGAAACTGAGGTTTTTCCGTGAGGCCAGGTGTGGAAAGATGCCTAGAGAGCCCTCAGCATCACAAGTTACCAGGGCCGAGGCTCGGTGGATCCTGGAGTATGGCTGGTCCAGTCAGCTTGCTTCATTATTTTTTAATTACAGAAAAACCTCACAGATTTTTCTGAAGTATTTCTGAATTCGTAGCAACACCAATAGTGTGCTAGGTGCTCTACAAACTCTTATGGTTTAAGTGGTATGTATACCACTCTTTGTGGTATACAAACAAGTGTTTACAATCTATTCTAGTCCAGGGAAAATGCTTAAAATCTCTAGTGACATCATTTCTAACCTTGATATCTTTATCCTTATAAAAGCCGCTACAGCTCTATGACAAAAACATCCTTCTCTTTGCACTTGAACAAGTTCCTGTTTGAATAAGACCACATGCCTGTTTCAGGATAGGTGGCCTGGGACAGTTTATTCATCTTTATTCATCATTTATTAGTGTTAAAGGACAACATTTTCCACTCAAATGGTGGGAAGGGGACATGATTCTGTTTTTAATATTCTGAAATCTCATATTGTATATAGGTTTCCTTGTTCTGATTATTTTACAGTACTGCCATTCATCATGGAAGACATGTAACCTGACTGCATGTGCTTTTCATTTACATCTAAACTCCATTGCATTTTCTCACAAATGGGCAGCTACGAGCATGCACACACTCATTTACTACAGCTCAGCTGGTGGGAGGCAACTTTATAAATTGCTATAACAAAACCATACGTGTGAGGCCTTGAGTACTTTGATGATATAATAGGTTAAAACAGTTTAATCTTTTCTCATCACCTCCTCTCAGAATGTTATAATTTTTAGAATGTTATAATTTTTACCTTTGGTTTTGTTTTACTAAAATTTTTTGTGTTTGCAGGAATTTGAAGCCCCAAATCATATTTAAGCTGCTCGCTCACTTCTCTCCAGTCGTGTTTCAACCTGGGATTCATAATAACGATTTCATTGCACCTATGTCCTTCATTTTCTGTATTTCAGTAGAAATATTTTAGAAAAATCCATGAGCTCGCTGGGATTTTGCTATAGTTAACAAATAATCACACTTAGACCTCTCTACCCTCCCTTTTGTTTTTGTGTTTGTTTTTGTTTACCAGCCCAAGTGATTTCCAGTGCCTGTACTGTCGTTGTTTGCAACTCCAAATCTCATTCAGTTGGGCTATTTCCTCAATCTTAGCTGTGTGATGCGGTTTGGAAAAAAACACCCAGGAAAATAGAATGAAAGGCTTGTGACGATAAACCGCAAAACAATACATGGCATTGGAGGAAGAGAGATTTTTGTAAGTCTCTCTTACCTTCCCTTTTGGCAGCCTCAAATTTTAATGATAGTTTTCTTTCTTAAAAAGAAATAAAAGCAAATTTACACATCCAGGTCAAGTGTGCCGTTATGAAGTTGATTTTTACAATGTTTTCTTAAGCCTGATAAGCAGAGTTAGTGCATCTTTTTAGAAATAAGGTTCCAAAAGGAACAACACTTATGTTCCTTTATGACAGATGTCACTGACATTGCTGTGTGGGAAGCAACTTAGGCGACATAGAACCATTAGAGAAATAGTAAGGTTAATAATAGCTTTTCTTTTGTTTCCCTAAAGAATATCTGACAGACAAAAGAGGAGGAGGATTCTTGAAAGCCCTCACAGAAAGAGTCTTAGAGGAAATAAATAAGGTGTCCTAAGCTTTTGGATTAACCTATGCTAGCTGAAGTTATGCAGATAATTTTGAGAAGGGTTAAAAACAGCCTATCATTTTCTTTGGAGGAGCATAACTGAAAACTTTGCATCAGTAGCAGAATATTAGTATTTTATAGCACCCATGAGCCTTTCTTAGTGTGCCAGACACTGTACAAACATAACACAACCTTATCGGAAGATGGCAATTATGGTTGGGGTTCTTCTAAGTTTGATTCTGATCAGTAACCATGAGTCAGTCAAGAATACAAAGACAGAAGTCAACTTGTATGACATAATGTTCATACAAGTTCTTAGGAAGAGAAAAAAGAGAGAATAGCTGGAAAAACAGCAAGATACAAATGGATGAGTAACAAGAATTATAATATAAGATTCAATAGGTACAATTGCGATTAGAGTTGATTCACTCCTCAAAGAATCAGAGCGGAGGCAGGTTTCAAGTGAGAATTACAGAGCCTGTCCTGAATCTGATGCTACTCAATATTTCCATTAGTGATTTGGCTGATGGAGGAAAGGTCTGCTACATTTTCAGGTGGTACCAAGACATGAATGCATGTCTTTTACAAGACAAGAATACAGAATGGCTTTGACCGGTAAGCGAAATAGGAAGCAGCTTGTGTGAAGCAGGTAAAAATAATCAGCTGCATTGCCAGGTAATGAGTTCTGCAGAAAATAACTAGTAGTTACTAATGCTTACCTGTTGTGCTTGAGTCAACAATATCATATCGTTGCAATACAGTCAAATATCATACGAAGAGACATGTACAAACCAGTAAAAATATACAACATGGGAAATCATTTGTCCAGTCTACTTAACAATGGTAATTTTTCAGAAATGAAAATGATCAGAGACCTAGAACTGATGCCTTCTGAGAAAAGACTGAAGGAATTGGGGTTGCTGAGTCTGGAAGAGGGAAGTTGATTGTTCTCGATGTGTACTAGATTTAAAACAAAAAGGTAGGCTTAACTTAGAAGGAAGATACAGATTCAACACCAAGAAGAGCTTTCTAAGGGTAGTAAGGATCTGGAGTAAGTGGCTTAAAATCATGTATATTAGCACCACACATAATCTTCTTGAACCATGTGTTTGGAAGTGATATCCCTTTAAAATGCTTTCTCTTGTTCCCCAACAGGTCTCTATTGACCAGTATAAATAATCTTTGCAAAATAAGCAGGAATTTTTATGCTTGTTTTAGGGTCTTGTATGTCTTTAAAGTTTATATATCTAGATTCCTTCTACTAACAAATATTTAAAATACAGACTCTTCTAGTAAGAATTAATTAATTTTCAGACCTTTAGTCATTCTTTCAATGTAGATCAGTTAAAATTTGAATGAGATTAACTTGCACAAAGTAAGTTAGTTATGCAGAAAAGGATTTTTATTTTTCTGATTTTCATTCTTTATTCACTTAATTCTGGCCTGCAATGTATGAGCTTACTGCAATTAAATTGTCCTTAAATTATCATTACAGGAAAATTACAGTTCGTTTTTCCACACCTATAAATTATCATTATTCATACGAGTAGATTGTACACCACATGAATGAGAATAATTCCAGGGTTAATAAAATTTAGAATCAAAATGTGATAACTAAAATTAAAGGTAAGAAGCATGCCAATAGGTTGTAGTAATCACGTGGCTGATCTTTGGTTTTAGTAATGAATAACTACAGTATAATTACTGTGCCTTGTAATAAAAATTTTATCCACGGTTCCCTATATGTTCTGCTTCCTTTTTCTTCCTAGTTTTTGAAGTATTTAAATGTTTCTACATTTACTGAGACAAAGCAGACATTGTAAATTGGATGCGTACTGAAGTGGTACTAAATATTTGGGAACCGTTTGTATGCATTTGTTCTATAACCCAATGAATTGATGAAGTCTTTTCACTGGCTTCATTAGATGTTGGAGAAGGCCTTTATGTGTCCATGCTTACTTCTAAAGTCCCTTTAGCAACTGACCTAAGCAGTGAGTAATGCACAGAGTAAGAGCTTTCTTCTCAAACAACTCAACCTGTCCTTGAGAGCCACTTCTACTATTTTTGGAATAAGGTGACTGTTACTTGGGAAATGGAAAATCAATCTGTATGTTGCTGACCCTATGCTTGCTGCTGGTATGCTTCACTTTCTTTGACTGCCATGCTGAAATTATAGTTTAAAAGAACAGCCAAATGATTTCCATCTTAAAATGGTTGATTAAAAAAAAAATTCAATATACTCCTTAACTGTTTTTTCTTAGCTATATCAAAAACTGTTAGTCCTGGCAAATGGTACTCCTGGCAATAAGAAAAATGACTAACTTCAAATGATCAGAATTATTCTCACATTTAAAAAAAAATAATTGAGCGCACTACTTCCATTGTTTCTCTGTGTGTCAAAGGGTTCCTTGTATTACAAGCTGGAAAAAAAAAAAATTCATCCAACCTGTGGCTTGGAAAGTAATCTTGTTCAGAATTAAATCTGAAAATACAAACTGGGCTATAGAATTGCCATTAAAAAGCAAATGGTATTATTCAGAAGGTTTAGTGAGAATAAATTAAATAGAAGCTCCAGTATTTCTGGAGTTTGGTACAAAAATCTCTCCAAATGCTCTGGGAAATGAAAGCTAAACACCACAGTCTGTTTCCTGTTGCTGGGTTTCTGCTCACTCTGCTTTGTAACATTACCATATGTGTAAAAGTGGCAGAAATGGGGTTTTGACTTACTAGGTATTTACAGTCTGTTGGATGGTGGTATTGCAAAAGTTCAAAAAAACTTGCTCCTCTTAATTCTCCAGGATGCTTTTGTGATTTTTACAATCACAGAATCCAAAGAAGCCATTTTTTTGTAGCTCTGAGGTAATAACACTTAAACAAATAGCTTGGAGTACAGACGTGTACACACAGCCTATTTCCCAGGGTCAGGATGACAGATTTTTCATGAACTTTTCTTCCTGTTAGAAAGAATATTAAGCTTTGATCAAACATCTAGAAAATCTATTACGTTATTAAGCCCCTCACAAAAGATTTTTTTATCTCAGCTACCTAAAATACCAATTATATTGTTGACAGAAGTACAGAATGACAGAATGGTTGAGGTTGGAACAGACCACTGGAGGTCATCTTGCCTAACGCCTCCTGCTCCAGCAGGACCATATAAAGCCAGTTGCCCAGGACCATTCCCAGATGGCTTTTGAATATCTCCAAGGAGGGAGACTCCACAACCTCTCTGGGCAACCTGGGCCAGTGCTCGGTCACCCTCACAGTTTGTTCCCATTGCCTCTGGTCCTGTCACTGGGCACCACTGAAAAGAGCCTGGCTTCATCCTCTTTGCACCCTCTCTGCCAATATTTATATACGTTGATAAGGTCCCCCCTGAGCCTTCTCTTCTGCAGGCTGAACTAAGAGCGCTCAGCTGGACTCTCCAGTCCAACTCCCTCTCCACGCCTGTCTTGTAGTGGGGAGCACAGCACTGGACCCAGCACTCCAGGTGTGACCTGACCTGTGCTGAATAGAGGAGAAGGATCACCTCCCTCCACATGTTGGCAACACTCCTCCTAATGCAGCCCAGGATACCATTGGTCTTCTTTTTCATTATATAGTGGGATCTGAATACCATACTAAAATCTAATGTCATATTTATTCATGTTAACTCCCCAAAGTAACTAGAGCAACTAACTTAGTAGAGGAAATAACCATTCTGTCATCTCTTTTTTATAATACAGAATTATTTCCCAGATGTTTAATCTATTGTAATAACTAGCCTGTTTATTCTGCCCTCCATCTCAAAGTACTAAGGTCAGCATGACCTTTGATTTTACACAGCAAAGAAAATAAATGCTCCACTTCTCTTCAATTTAGAACTTCTAACAAACACACCTCCTCCTACATCTGAATTAGCACTGCTTTTACCTGGTTCTGAAGACACACTGAGGTGGAAACAAAATCTCTCACTACGTTCTTTAAAATCTTCAAGCAGTACAAGTTTACTTTGGCCTCTCCAAGGACCAACAAACCTAGTGCTGAATCCAATCTAGATATTTCAGAACAGAAGAAAAAAAACAGCGAACTTTAATGGTAAATAAAATAATAATTGATTTTTAAAACATAAAACCTACCAGTTATTAAGAGGTAATTAGGAAATGCTGACATTTGTTGTAGTCAGTTAATACCAAAGTCTACAGAGCAAGTAGTGAAAGTGTGCTAAGTTTTTATGGAGATTTATTGGCTTCAGTGTGAAGGTCTGACAAAACCTATGCCCTGGAAAAGTCCTAATTTATCAAAGTTCTTTTTAGATATATTACAGGAATAGACAACATACCTCAGGGTGCTAAAAAGAGAGTGTCTGTTAAGTTACATGTTACCCACCCTACTCATTGTGTTTTGCTTCAATAATAAATAATTCACTGTTAGAGCTCAGGAATACTACTGTAGGTTATTCAGACACTTTTTTTGTGTTGGTGGAGATCAGGCCATTACAGCAAGAGCCTCCAAATTAACTTACTTTGGCTCCATGACTGTTGACAGGGATGGAGATATCTTTGGACCTGGTGGCAGGCAGAGAATGTCCAAGTATTCTGGTGGTGTTTGCACCCCTTTTTGAAGTAGTTTGTACACCACGCAGATAAACCAACTTACAGTTTACTCCACTTTAGTCTAATGAAGGAGATCTGTTCTTATGGCTACTAAAAATAAACATCT
Organism: Fulmarus glacialis; assembly: GCF_000690835.1. NCBI lineage: Eukaryota > Metazoa > Chordata > Aves > Procellariiformes > Procellariidae > Fulmarus > Fulmarus glacialis. The sequence continues at coordinate 7,402 of NW_009226213.1, read as the reverse complement.
GCTGGGAGAAATTAATTAGATATCCTTGGCTCCAGCATACCGGCCTTACTGTATCATATAAGTTATATACCTAACTAGAAAGGAAGAAAAATGATTTATTATCATTTGTTGACAAGTAAACAAGAAAAACATGAACTGTCAATGAATCAGGTTGGACGCATTTCAAGAAAATAACTGAGAAAATCAGTTTTATGTCAAGTTTTAGCCTACATCTTCATTAACGACCCAGAAATGTAGCAAACATCAGTGAAGACTGACATATAGAATAGAGGCATTGGGAAGGTTAGCACGATGGCCAGAAGAGTAGCAAAATTATTCACCCTGTAAGATGCAGGCTGTTATACTGAAGAGACTGTAATGTGACATAAAAATAAAATATGTATGAGCAGAAACCTAGAAGGGAATAATGCTGAAAGTACCCAAAAAGTATCAATGTACAGTTAATGGGACACATATTCACGTGGCAGAACAGAAACAGTTCCAGTTAAAAGGTAGCTTCAATCTTGTTACGGATGGGAAGGGTAATGCAAAATGCCAATGTTCCTGTTACAGTTTCATGAGGAATATTGTATTCAATTGTGGAAAACACTGTCAAAAGATACTAATTGACAAATCAAACAGAATTCACCAATGAGCAACAATAGTGACTGAATGATTGGGAGCATGATGTTTCTGACTTGGATTTCAGCAAGGAAAAAGGACTAGGGAAGTAATTATCCCTCTGTACTTGGCACTGGTGAGCCCACACTTCGGATACTGTGTTCAGTTTTGGGCCCCTCACTACAAGAAAGACATTGAGGTGCTGGTACCCAAAGAAGAGCAATGAAGCTGGTGAAGGGTCTAGAGCACAAGTCTTATGAGGAGCTGCTGAGGGAACTGGGATTGTTTAGTCTGGAGAAAAGGAGGTTCAGGAGAGACCTTATCGCCTTCTACAACTACCTGAAAGAAGGTTGTAACGAGGTGGGTGTTGGTCTCTTCTCCCAAGTAGAAAGCAATAGGACAAGAGGAAATGGCTTCAAGTTGGATGTTTAGATTGGATATTAGGAAAAAATTCTTCACCAAAAGGGTTATCAAGCACTGGAACAGGCTGCCCAGGGAAGTGGTCGAGTCACCCTCCCTGGAGGTATTTAAAAGACATGTAGATGTGGCGCTTAGGGACACGATTTAGTGGTGGACTTGGCAGTGTTAGGTTTACAGTTGAAGTCAATGATCTTAAGGGTCTTTGCCAACCTAAATGATTCTCTATTTCTATGATTCTATGACTCTATGAAAGGTTAAAAGGCCTGAATCACATACTGTGCAATGTTTGAAGTGGTTTGTCTGTAAGAGTCTAAGAAATCTCCACTTGCAGGCAAAATTTCTCATGTGGAGGTCAGAAGCATTTGTATTTATAGGCAACTGTAGTCCATCGGTCCTCCAAAACAAGGCTGGCTGAAAAGTCACCACCACCTTGGGGAAGAAGGTAGCACCAAACAGTTGGTTCCTGCTGGAGGAAGTGGCAAACCACTGGGAGTTGCATTACTCCTGATGCCCAGACTCCTTTGAGTTCCTGGCTCAGTCAGGGCATGTGCTCCTGTTCACCAGGAAGCTATTGCTAGTTAGCTGTACTTTTGCCTCTGTGAAAGTAGGGGTTCTGAGCTTGAAATTGTCGTGGTTTAACCCCAGCTGGCAACTAAGCACCACACAGCTGCTTGCTCATTCCCCCTGGTGGGATAGGAGAGAGAATCAGAAGAGTAAAAGTGAGAAAACTCGTGGGTTGAGGTAAAGACTGTTTAACAGGTAAAGCAAAACCCGTGCGTGCAAGCAAAGCAAAATAAAGAATTCATTCACTAATTCCCATCGGCAGGCAGGTGTTCAGCCATCTCCAGGAAAGCAGGGCTCCATCACACCTAATGGTCACTTAGGAAGACAAACGCCATCACTTCAAATGTCCCCCTTTCTCCTTCTTCCCCCAGCTTTATATGCTGAGCATGATGTCATATGGTATGGAATATCCCTTTGGTCAGTTGGGGTCAGCTGTCCCGGTTGTGTCCCCTCCCAACTTCTTGTGCATCCCCAGCCTCCGCGCTGTGGGGTGGGGTGAGAAGCAGAAAAGGCCTTGGCTCTGTGTAAGCACTGCTCAGCAGTAACTAAAACATCCCTGTGTTATCAATGATGTTTTCAGCACTAATCCAAAACATAGCCCCATACTAGCTACTGTAAAGAAAATTACCTCTATCCCAGCCAAAACCAGCATAAAATTACACTCTGAGTTTAAGCACTGATATAATACCAAATCCGAATAACAGCTGAGAGTCTGTGGTACATGAGAAAATAGTCAAGCAACACAAGTCCACAAGAATTGGACTAATGTCACCTAAAGCTTTAGGAATAACAAGGAAGTGCTTTTGAGTTTGCATTGGAGAAAATTTCATTTATGGCTAACTATGTTGCACTGTTTATGGTAGGGAGGTTTTTGTGAGGATTTTCTTTGTCAGCTATATAAGAATATGGTTTTATATATAGACAAATAGATTTATTAAGTTGTGTTTTGAGTAGATAAAAGAATACAAAGCAGTGTCATGGGACAAGTTAGAGTAATTAATGAAAAAGTTTTTCCATCAGTGTTATCTACCAGAACATCTTAGAGTAGCTTCTTCAGAGAAGTACATGCATGTGTCACCAGCTGAGACATTGAAAGTTAGAGTGGAAAATGCCCTATTGTGTTGAACAAAAAAATTATGCACATAGACACAAAAGAGATGGTATAATGGTCCTTAATATCTGTGCATTCTACAGTTCTATGACATAAATACTCATATTTTTTCTTAGATTAACAGTACATGTCTAATAGGTGTGCATATATTAAATTTTATAATTTTAATTAAATTACATTTATTTAATAAAAAATTACAATAACAATTTACATTGTGACTTGGGATGTGAGTCAGAGTTCACTGAGGAGCACAGGACCACCTATAGATTTTAATAGATATGGTTGAGGTCTGTAGAGATGATTCAACCAGGTGTTTCTGAAATTCAAACTTAAAATTGGAATGTAGGCTTAATCCCTATATTGTATGGCTGCAAACAAAGCACTCCTGTCACAGCAACATTGTGTCCAGAATCAACTACATATTGAACTTTCCAGAAAATAAAATGCTTTCTGGAAGGGAAAAAGTAAAAATCATAAACCTTTCCACATATGTAGAGAAAAAGGAAAATTAGGATACAGAAGTATCAATGAAAGTAAGCCTAAGGAGAAGAGTAGGTGGGAGAAGGAAAAATGATCCTTAGATCATTTACAGTCCATGATCTAGGGCAGCATCTCTGGGTTTCAGACTGGGTAATTTCTTGAAAGTATGCCCAATTGTAAAAATCTCTAGTTTTTATACATCAGTTGATCCTGCTTAAAACCATAACATGGTCACTCTTTTTTTTTTTTTTTTAAAAAGCGTTTTAAACTTCTGCTTCTCCATTCTGAAGTTGTCATTACAAAGAGTTTCATTAGGAATCCAAGCCTGTGAGAGGCTTTCAGGCTGTGAGTCTCTATCTCAGTTATGCAGACAACTTATGGCTGCATTTAGTTGAGGTATCAAATACTACCTTCTCCTTGGCATTTCTGAACAGCTAGCTTTCAGCATCTCTCTGCCTGGCTGTTAGCTTGGCTGATTTGTATTTAACAAGATGACTGATATCCTTGGGTGGATCTGGATTGACATTTAGTTGATGGTCAATAGAAGGTTTAGTAAGATCTTATAGTAAAATAACCATCAAGCAAGGACAGAGGTCTACACACAGTTATCGTGGGCCAGGTTGCCAGACCTGTGTTCTAAAAAGCATGATTCAAGATTTTGCAGATTTTGGAGATTACTATTTGGCCTGCACGATATAAAGCAGTGGATAATCAAAACAGAACATAATAAGCACTTTCTAATCATCTTACCTTTTTTTTTCTCTTTTCTTCCTTATCACATGTCCAAGCCAAAAGGCAGGAACACGCTGCCATCAAAGGTTTGTGACAACCAGGAGAGAATAAAGAGGAGTCACAGCTGTAGTCAGAAAAGGGACAACCATTAGGGTTCAGAATAACATTACTAACAGTACCAGCACCAGGAGGAAAAGTCCTACCCAATTGTGGAGAAGGCACAGTCAGGGGAGAAAAGAACCACAGGCAACTAAGAAAAAAGGAAAGCAATTCAGTTTATGTATTTATTAATTGTACATGGAAAGCCCATGTGATTAGAGACATGCCTTGGAAATGGAAGCGCATTTGATCTTAATGCTACTAGGTGCAAATGGAAGTTCACTAAGTGCTACTAAGTGCATAGAGACCATGTGAGACTACGGATAAGGAATACAAGTGCTCTGCTCCAGGATTACTCTTTTAAGAAGTGTCTTCTAATATGAAGTTAATGGACAAAAATCCAGGACATTTTCCTACTTTGTGTTTCTTCAAATTCTGAATTGATTTATTGTAATTTTTAATACTTTGAAAAATGTAAATAGAACTGGAGATCTGTTCATGTTAAAGATCACATTAAAAACAAATCTTACTCCAGCAGCAAATTCAAGCTAGTTCATTACTTGCACACACAAAAATGCAGCAGCTCAGATTCAGCAATTTTCCCTAAGGACTGAATGCATACTAAAGGCAATAACACCAAAAAAGAAAAACAGCCTTACTCAGGAGTAGAATAATTATATTTCTAAACCATTTTTCACTTATTTAAACAAAATCCATTACATTGTTCTGCAGCTTTCACTGAACTAGCTGACTCATATATACACACACACGTACATATGTATGTTTTAAATTCCCACCGGTTATTCATTTTGCCATAGCAATTTGTCTCTTTTTGGACTCTGAGCTCCACAGAGTCCAAATATACTCCTCAGAGCATCTTTCTTTCAAAGCTGGGACAACGTTTAATATGCAACTGTCACTAACATATACAAATAATAAATAATACAAATAAGTGGCAGGGAAGATTTGGGAGGATAAATTTACCCTTCAGAGGTCATGTACAAGACCTGATTAAATATCTAACAGACTCCATTTTAGAAGCAGTGAATATGGCTTATTTTAATTATTAGCTTTACAGGAGTCATCAATTATAGCTTGAGATACAAATGTCGTCTAGTACTGAAGTGCTAAAAACTAATAATAGAGCAGACACTATACGTCTTTGGATATCACTATTTTTAGACAATTCTTACACACTTTTCTGGCATGTAACGTAGCGCCCTAATCCATTATATGCATTATGTTTGCCGAACCTAGCAATAAAAAGATGCAAAAAATTCTACAGAGGCAGCAGATGTTCTTAACAGCAGAGAGTTTTTACAGCCAAACCATGCGAAGGTGTTTATAGCGATTTTGTCTGTCGATGTATAGGCTGTGTCATCCTTGATGTAGGTTAAAGCAGGACAGAGTTTCTTCTGAATCTGAAATTGCTCAAAAGAAGACAGTTGTTGGCCCAGGCCCGATGGAATAAAAGAAAGAATCTAATTCTGAATCTTGGTCTGGCCTGTGTTTTTTTCCCTGGATCTTGCCAAGGTTATCAGTGCCACTAAAAGAAGTCACACATTGAGAATGGAGTTGTACACTCAAGTTAGCTGACCCAAGCAGTAGTGTTGCACTGAAGTTTGGAGGTCACTGGGACTTGGGAAGAATTTAAATAGTTATGAAATCATATAGTAATTCAATTCCAAAGTAAAAACAAAGCATTACTTTACATACATTGCAGCGCATGCCACTCACAGGTGTGATAGAAAAAGAATACAATTATTACTATGGAGTAGGAGATGTGGTGGTATGAGGTGCTGAAGTCTATATATAGATGGCTGGAGAAGGTTTGGGCACATCTTCATACAGGCAGACAGTCATGCTCTGTCTCTGAATTTCTGACTGTGAGACAGCTAGCCCTGTAGCCAAGCAATCCCACTAACATGCAGCTGCCCTTGTGGTAAGAACTCAACATCAGAGAACCATGTTCCCACTTTTCCACTTGGCTTCAAGATGGCATCATTTCGTGCCGTCACATCTCAGACCAATGGAGCGTTGACATAGCTGATGCTGTAAGAGGCACATGCCACACATGGAGCATGACGCACAGCTTCACAGCACCATACTCCTTCCTGGTGTAGGGCTTTTGGAATCACTATTGACCCTTCTGCCTCCATTCTTGAGAATGAGAAACTGAGTTGGACTGTTCACTTCTGTTGGAAAAAAGCATGTCCCCTTTCTCTCTGTCTTCCTCTTCTGGCAATGGCCTAGAAAATCTGCTACCACTGAAAGCCCAGACTTCATATTTGGCTTTGTTTCCATAAGAATAAAAATAGAAGAATAATGTGGATCCAAGTTACAATATTTAAAGAGGAAAAGAGAAACGGAAAAGAGAAAGAAAAGCCTATCTTCCAAAATCCTTGCCTCAGTCTAAGAAGATATATCCTTTGGATATATCCTTGGCTTACAGGCTGGGTTATTGCTGCCAGACAAAATAAAAGAAACAAAATGAAGTAAAATCAACTTTTGAGTGAGATTTCTTATTTCCAGTGACGTGTTTTGCTAGAGCTTTCACAGTTAAATCAAAATGGTGGAAATCAACATCCCTGGTCATTGGGATGCCTGAAATTAGTTGTGAACTCAATATCTCCTATCCTTCTGTAAACAGATCATCTTATAAAGGAATACGTACATAATATTTGTTCTGAGGAGTTTTTAAATTGCTTTAAATATTTTCCTTCATAGAGTAATTCTGCTGAACAACACAGATTTAAAGCTTGATGTTATATGCTTGATGATTAAATTAACAGAAAGCATACAGGAAAACATTCCAATGAAAAATTAATTTTAATCATTCAGTTTTTGGTTTAGTTCACAAGTATGGAATACAAAAAAAATCGAAGCTTAATGAATTTCCCTGAAGAACAGTACATTTCATTTCTACTGTTTAAGTACTCAGAAAATAAAGGCAACTTAAAGTGCAGGAACAAAGCTCCTATCAATAACAAATTTAATTTAGGAAAAACAAACTGGGATGAGATTTGTATGTGCTTCAAGCAAAAAAAGATAACAGCAATTTATTGATATATTGAAGGCATACAAAGTACTTAGAGTATATCTGCTTTTGTTGCTGAGATTATAAATCTTTTTCATAGGATACATAAGTGTGATTAAAATTTAAACACAGAAGTTGTTACCATAAGAATTATGTCAAGTTGGCGGGTGGTTTGTGTGGTGGAGTTCTTCCTTATAAAACAGAAGATGCTTCATGCAGTTGAGGAGATTTGTTGCATACAGAAACCCAAACAACAAGGCTATGCCAAAGAAAGTGTTCAGTCTCAGACCCATCTTGTTGAAGCTCTGGTGATACTGATGGGTTATGATTCAAAGGAAAGTAAAAAAAAAAAAAAAAAA
>NW_009226212.1:21029-24980 GCF_000690835.1 Fulmarus glacialis | reverse complement strand
CTTCCAGCTCAGGGGGCTGCGTACCCAGAGAACAACTGGTCTTAGTATTGAAAACTGAGGCAAAGAAGGCATTAAGTACCTTGTCTGTGTGTGTTTGTATGTATTTCCATTCTGGCAGCCAGCAAGTTTGTAGCTATCCAGAAAGGTTTGGATAAAAAAAACCCACTAGTTTTTGACTAAAGATCCCCTTCCCCCCCCACAACTAGCTACAGCTTCCGTAGCAGCATTATACAGTGTTTTTTTTAACTGAAGCATTTCATAAAACCTGTCTAAGGAAAGAGATGTGTGTGTCTTCAGTAAAGTCCATATAATTACTAGCAATCAAATTGCAATCTAATGCCATCTTAGGCAGGAAACAAAGAAGAAAAAAAATCAATTCTCCATTAAACAGGCAGCCCCTGGTGACCAGCTCAGCAACAGCGTTTGTGCTACCTTTACCAGCTGCTTCAAACCACTTCAGAAGCAGCTTAGGAGAGTAGGCCCACAGGAACAACCGACAGGCAGGTGCACCCTGCAGTCACCCTCCTGCAACATTCCCTGTTAATGGGACATAAGATACAACAATTTATATTTTAACATCTATTTGATGAGTGTCTAAGTTTTACATACATGGATACATTAACCCTGAGAGATAGGAGACAGACATATCTGTTTAGCAAACAGTTTAGAATGTAAAAGCTAGATCCATACACATCCATGTGCACACATGCCCAAGAGCTGATCTTCAGTCCAAAATAACAGCCCCTAGGCATCTAAATTTTTTTTTTCGGGGGTGGGGGGATGGAAGGAAGAGGGAAACAAGCTGAGCCCACTGACCTAATCCCGCAAAAGCACTGGAGGCCCCACACTGCCAGACACGAGCCCAGCAAAGCACTCACTGCGCAGTGCGCATGCACGCACATGCGCACGCAGACACACAGCCATGCATGCACGAACACGCTCTGCTGCTTGGCAGTGCCTGGCGAAGAGCCCAGTGCCCTCAGGGCAGGTATGGGGCGAGATTCCTCCGCCATCACCTTCCTCACCCCCATTCCTCCCTCTTGCGCCTTGGAACAAGGCTTCCAGGCAACTAAGCCTGAAACAGTGTGGCCATGCCCTGGTCACACAGCCGAGCTGGTGTGCGTGGGACAAAGTGGCTGCCCTACTCCTGAGCAGTGCAAGCCGTCAGCTTCTGGTGTGTCTATGGACATCACCAGCATCCGTTAAGTAGCTGTCAGGGCAAGATGCAGATGGTGCATCGCCACCCTATGCCCACGCTGGCCAGCGTTGCCTACAAATCATACAAAATTGCCTACAAAATTCTTCCCTGAGTGGCAGAATGAATGAAAGCTTGGCTTTTCAGTAAATTCGTGCCGCGTGGTTAGGAGCTCTGGTGTTCAGAAAGGCATTTTCAACTGAAGCTGTCCCCTGTGTCCCACAGGGCGATGAAAGTTGATCTCCTATCCACAGAAACCTGCTCTGTATCACTGTTAATTTATCAGCCTCTAAATTACTGTATTTCAGCCACTTTTGTCTCCATGCTCTCCTGCTTTTCTTTCCGTACTCTCCAGCCCCTTACTAGGGGGCTAGAGTTCAAATCACTCATCATTTTTCAAGCATCATCCTCTAACATCTGCCATTACTTTTCTTATCTGGAGTTTCCATCACATTTGGACATCAGCTGGAAAAGAAGTGGTACATGCAACATGGGAGAGCACAGACAAGTGGCGTTGCTCTAAACCTCTCTAGCGAGAAAGTACTGCTTGAGGGGAGAACTGGACCAAATTAAGCTTATTTTTCTTGTTTGTAAAGCCCATGAAGATATTTAGCAGGGGGAGGTTTGAGGGGGGAGCTTTCACTCTCCAAAGTGAATGCTTCAGTGTTGTTTCTATTGTCTCTGGAAAAAAACAGAAGAAAAAAAAAACAAAAAAAAACAAACATATGCAGCAGCTAGTTCTATATGAACAAGCAAGCACGCGGCAAGCGGTTACATACTCCGCCAGTCAAGGAGAAATAATGTAAATAAAAACAAAATATCTCGTTTTCAAGCTTTTCAGGAAAAAAGACCATCAGATACCTTGTTACCACATTCCTTCTGCAATGGCATAGTGGTAACAGAAAACAAATAGCAAAGGTAACCCCTTCCCCACATCACTTAGCAAGGGATTTCAGTAGGAGGCTCAACTATGTGCAACTTCAAAACAATCTGTGCAAGGAACTAGCAGTCAATAGCAGATAAATGACCGAACTTGGACTCCCCACTAGAAGTGCCTGGCTGGACAACTATTGCGGTGTTTTAGTTCAAGAGGTCAAAGAGCAACTGTTAGCCACATATGCCAAACTCCAGGCTGATTACAATCGCTGGAGGCACAGACCAAGGCTTCCCAAATGGTGGACTCTTCCCTAGGTTGGGACTTTAAAGGTATCTTGCCTCAACCTCACCCTGCTCATCACGTGCTGGGGACAGTGAAAGCTCACATTTTGCTGTCCTCCTGCTCTCTCGGGAAGCAGGTCTCTGAGCTAAAGCATTATGTTCAACTGAGCAGGCATCACCAAAAATTAACCGAGCATAAGTTAGCCAGATTCATACTTTCAGTCTTTTGAGACTTCAGTAAGTGTTCTGCATAAACTGTATCCCTCGTAAATCCACAGTGAAAGCTTGGAAATGGGTCCATTAAGATACATACAAATGTCTCTCACCAGATCAGTGAAAAAAGCATGGAGTTAAACCACTACCTGTTCTCTAGAGAGATCCCCTCCTTCAGCATAGCCCAGAATAAATAATGCACTCCATTAAAGAAACACTTCTTTCTTTGTACATGAAACTGAAAAAGCTGCATGCGAACTTCAGCTGACATTAAAGTGGAGCAGCATTTGAGGATCAACCCCACATGCATTGAAATGTTTAAGTAAAATTACTGTTGCTCACATGGAAACATGAAGGTTTTTACTGTGAGGGTGACCGAGCACTGGCACAGGTTGCCCAGAGAGGGCAACTCCCTCCCTGGAGACATTCAAAAGCTGTCTGGACACAGTCCTGGGCAACCGGCTGCAGGTGGCCCTGCTTGAGCAGGGGGGGTGGTTGAGCCAGATGACCCCCAGAGGTCCCTGCCAACCCCAGCCCTTCCGTGATTCTGTGAAAGTACATCTCTGTCTCTCGTCTGTGCGGCTCCAGGGCCTGCCTATTGATGGAGAAAGGCTTTTTTAAATTAAAAACTAAACCAAAAAAAACATTTGGAGTCTTCAGTCAAATAGTGATTGGAGGAACACTCACTGGCAAGTCTGGAAGCAGTAGCACCAACTGGCACTTCTAATCCTGATTCAGTGCATCTCTCTCCTCAGAATATGACTTATTGATTCCCTTTCAGGACTGAAACTGCTAAACACCTTCAGTGTCATCAGTGCTTGTTTTTTTAATGACTAAGTAATCTGCCATGTAAAGGCCTGAATAAAGCATATGTAACTTTGGGGGTTTTGTGAATAAGCTGTGCAGCCTGAGGGAAAAATGTTCAAATGGGTGATCTCTTAGACTGTTCCTGTGGCCATTATTTGAAAAATTGTGCACTGCATGTTACAGGATGCAGTGCCGTTATTCACAGAATGTATATGCTCTTTCCAATCCACATCACCCAGCTCTCATGCCTACGCTAGGAAAACAAGCTCCTATCTGAAGTGAACTAAATGGATTACACTACAATGCAGACACAGCAATGGCTTTCAAAGCAGACACAAATAAGCTTTTTCTGAACTGGGTAAACTCGGGCATTTCAGAAACACTAACAGCAGCGTCTCAGAATCCAGCATAGACAACCTATCAAGGTTTTTAGGTAACGTGAACTGAGCTCCGTGCTTCCCCAGCTAATGCTCTGAAAGGTAAACGTACCTTTTTAAAGTTAAGTTAAACAAAAGTTTAAAGTTTAAAACAAAAAAGTTAAGTTTCTAAAGCATTTCAAGACTGCACTACACTGAGTG
>NW_009226212.1:6425-21018 GCF_000690835.1 Fulmarus glacialis | reverse complement strand
TCTTTCAAGTGCAATGAGCATACTTGGCACTTGGCATACTAAGCATCAATTTGAGTCAAGTAACAGCTAAGCCACACATTTTTATATACAATTCCCTGGCCTATGGAAGATGTAGAAATAGAATTTTACACTTTTACAAGAAAAAGATTAGTTCTCCAGCAAATCTCTACTTAATCACTCTACTTTTACTTACATCATGAATTACATTTCTGTATTAAATTTATTTTGAAATCTAAACCAAACAAGAATCAAATTACAACAACTTTGAGCCAAGTATTCAACAGAGGCATTGTTCATTACTGGCCTGTAATTCTGAATTATATTGACTCGTCCTGCTGATTTTCTCCATACCTGCCCGAAGTTATATTTTAGGATAGGACAGATCCACCTTTCTAGAGCATCTTCCATGAAGAACAAAGAAGGAGGTACAGCCATAGAGAGCTGGCTGACAGATAAAAAGAGAGTATTTTAAGACACTTCAGAAAAGCATGCCACCCCTGGTCATTGTGATGTCTTCTACCTCAAACCTGTGATGCCTCTTCCAGAACATTTACCTGAAAATTTACAGTATTAATAGAGTACATTTACATTTCTAGCAAAGGCATGCTTGTTCACCAAAGAGTTCCAGCAGACTAACATTTAGTAAATTCACCTTGAAAACACCTCCAAGTAGTAACTAGTTATATCAAGTATAAACTAGCATACAAAAACATTTTTAAATTACAAGTAAATCTATTTACCCTGCTTCAAGAGTTAAATTTACTTCCCCCAAAGCCACTTGTGCAATCAGAATACCGTAGCTGGCTGGCCAAGAAACACTCTGGACATGATCACAACGCCACTAGGTATCTTCATTCCATCTGTATTTATTGAAAAATATTTACATATTGATCACTATGCTATTAGCTGCTTTAATAGCATCTTTACATAGAAGAGGTAATGAAAAACATCCCATTAGGATGGGGAAAGAGGTTAAAATGTCTTTTCAAATGTCTTTTTTTTTTTCCCAAGCTGTCATAAGCGAAGAAAGTTCTCAGACTGAGTGTGCTGGAGTCCCACAGTGTGTGCGCCACAGATCAACAGCTTTGCTGACAATAGCATCAGTGTTATCTTGAGGAATCTACAAAAGATCAGGGCAAGATGTCTTCTCAGAATACTTTATTTGGACTGGTTTGTTTAAAATAATTATTTTAAATTTCCCGTTCAGATTTTATCTCTTTATAAAAAAGAAAACAAAACTAGAATCCCATCTCCCTGCCCTACCATGCCACCATCCCTCAGTCCTACATGCACCATATTAACTCCAGGTTTTAGACAAAAAGATTTTATTTACAAAATGGTAAGATGATCACCCAGGCATCTCACAGTTCACACATCCCTCACCTGACATCAGGCAGAACTTATACTGGCCATCCATGACCACAAATGTATCTAATCTAACTAACCTATCTTACATTGGGATCCTACAACCCTGCTGCAATGCTCATTACTATTCATAGAAGGAAAGTTCAGGGTCAGGTTCATGATCCCATCCTGACATCAACAGAAAACATACCTTGAGTCTATAAATTCACACTCAGGCAAGGAGCAAAAAAGGTGCCAGAAACCAACCCTGTAAGGAGCTTCCAGAAAAATTAACCTAACCTCATGTTGCAAATGAGTGAATGCATCACCACACCTCATCTGCACTTACTTTCACAGAAAAACCCTTTAGTATCACAAGGAATATTGTCAAATCTGTACAAACATAGACAACGCATTCCCCAAAGCCTAAAAAATCATTTCATTCTACGAAAGCCTTACCTCCTGATAGAAAAAACTATTATACTCATCCCTGTGCATTCTCTCTTCGCCTTGGTACTACTACACTATTCTCAGTAAGTAATGCAATAGTATCTTATGGTATGTTTGCAACAGGCAAATGACTTCAAGGCTGAAACACACCTTTATAAACCATAAAATGTAATGCAAAGCACAATAGAGTACTTACATTTTCCAAAAACTGTGTGATCTTTTCTGCAGTATTCAGTGCCATTATCTTAATTTTAAAGGTTAATAGTATCTCCACAGCAACAAAAACGAGAATCTTGCAGGACCCACTAATAACTTTGTCCCAAACTCTATAAAAAAATGAAAAGGAATCACTAAACATTATTGTACTGCTGATCTGCTTATTTATCTGCTATAACAGTCTTTGTACAATCACCTTTTTCCAGATTATTTTTCTGAATAACAGCAATATATTGAATTATTCGGGTCAGGGTAAATAAAAGACATTTTATCAACTCCTAAATCTGTACAGAGCAGAGTGATGACAAGCAGTAATGTATTGATATGGTGTGGTTTTGTTTAGAAATGGAACTGTTTACAAGCTCAAATACAAAAAGCAAATCTTGTTTTAATAGCTTGAACTGTGACAACTATTCTACAGTGTATGGTAAAGGTAAGAATTTTTCCCAGTGCAAAAAAGGAAACAAACTTTATTAGCATGCCTAATAAAGACATTCTTCAAGCAGTTAAGTAGCTGAAAATTCAAAAGGATGCAATACTGAACTACTACATGTCAAGAGGCTAACTATTCCAGGTCATTGCTGAATGAGATACAAATATATCTGTAGGATATAATCCATGATGTTTGAATTGGACACAAGGAACAACTATTAAGTCTTTCAATCCATCCCACAGTGCACAGACTCTCTCAGAATTACCTAAGCACTCCTACCACTTGTATGAAACTGTACCTGGACCTCACGGTTTTAACAAAACCTGAAGGGCAGGCCTCCAAAGGCTGCAAGTACTTTAGCAACAGAACTTCAATGAATATTAAAAGGGATCCACAGTACTAAAACAGCCTGCAACAATTTGAAATCATCCTTCAGCCAGCAGCTCTATCTCAGGCCCAACTCAACAGACTCGGGATGAAAGATTATCCAAAACCAGTGTGAAACCATCTGTCAGATGGCAGCTTTGATGGGCTTGCATTATTTTTAGTTCTTGAATTTTAAGAGCAGTGTCAGAAAGACTTTCTGAGGATTACTGTTCTTGCTCCTTCTGGCCACTTGTTAAAAGCGTTTCTCCTTCCAAACAAAAACATGGGGGACAAAGATCACATACTATGCCCCATCATCTCTGAATACAGTAACACTAACTGGAAAACATCTTCTGCAGCCCACCTGTAAACTTGGATCTATGGGTGTGCTTCTTCCAAAGACAACTCAATTTTTATATGACCTTCTCTCTCAGAAGAACTTGCCCTTCAGCCTGGAGTGCCAGCAGAACACAATGCAGGCATAACATGAACTGAAGAGTAGGTATCACACCTTTGAACAGGAAGGAGTTAAGAAGTGAGAGTCCAACAAAGAGCCATGAAGATGATTAAGGGACTGGAGCATCTCTCCTATGAGGAAAGGCTGAGAGAGCTGGGGCTGTTCAGCCTGGAGAAGAGAAGGCTTAGGGGGGATCTCATCAATGTATATGAATATCTGAAGGGAGGGTGCAAAAAGGATGGAGGCAGGCTCTTTTCAGTGACAGTACCCAGTGACAGAACCAGAGGCAACAGACACAAACTGAAACATAGGGGGTTCTCTCTGAACATCAGGAAACACTTTTTCACTGTGAGGATGACTGAGCACTGGCACAGGCTGCCCAGAGAGGTTGTGGAGTCCCCCTCCTTGGAGCCATTCAAAAGCCGTCGGGACATGGTTCTGGGCAACTGGCTCTAAGTGGCCCTGCTTGAGCAGAGGGATTGGTGAGACCAGATGACGTCCAGAGGTCCCTGCCAACCTCAACCTTCCTGGGATTCTTTGTGAAAAGCTTTCATAACTCCTAATGTGGAATGGTTGCTGCTGTTACACAGTGCTTATTTTCACACTGTGACTCAAGTCAATTCTTTGTCAGTTTCTTAACCTTCTATTCACATAACTCTTTTGACACTATTTTCACAATCTCTCCATTCATCAGAAAATTTAGACTAGAATTTAACTTATAACGAAGAAATGAGGAAAAGAAACCCACATGGACAGATGGGAAAAAAGGCACTGCCAATTTCTTTCCCCTTTGCAATTTAGTTTTAATTCCTCATCTCGCTGTGATTAAAAATGAATATAATTCCCATATGGGCAGGAACAATAAATAATCCAAGATGAAAAATCTTACTGCTTCCTTTGTGGTTCAAGCATCCCAGGACAAGTGATCACTGTAAATATCACATTGATGTTGAAGTCAGGTCTAGAAGATTTAAGCAAGCTATGAGAAAACTGAGACCACATTCCTGTTCCACACTGTACAGGCCATCCCTGTTTACTTCTAATACATTTTCCTTCACAAACGTAGCTGTTTAGAACCCAAGAACAGCTCCCCATGTGTTTCATGGGCATCAGAACTGTAATTATGAATGACAATACAGAGAGTAGCAGACCTCAAAACAGGAAAGAATTTTTAAAGTTCATACTAAAGCTCATGTTAATTTGAATACAAACTTACTAATCCGAATATAAAATACCCAGCCTTCTTTCATTATTTTGCTTCCAAGTCTCCTGACTTCAGTCTCCATAATTACATTAGAGTAGGTTACATTTCGTGCTCAGAAAACACTCTAATGTCTTCCTGCATTATTTAGTCTGATTCCAGAACAAATGTTTTAACAATGGCAAAAACAGATGCAGTATCTAAATCACCAGTGTCTAACAAATTTTGGAAGACGGTGCATAGCAAAGTGGATGAGATGTCAGCACTAACCAGCTGCGTCTGCTGCAGTATTTTTCCCCTTAATATTTCCAGCTACTGTTACTCTTAATGCAACTCCACGAGCAACAATGATAGGGGAATGACTGTGTGACACTGTGATAAACAGACCAGTAGTCAGCACCTTGTCTATACCAGTAGAGCCAGGAATAGCAACATAAAGTGTGTCAGAAAAGTGTTTACTTAGAATGGAAAAAACCCACAGCAGTTTCAAGGAAACATGTATTTTGATGACTCTATTCTAATATAGCAGACTTTATGCACTGTATTTCTACTGATGATAACATACATATTCTACTTTCACTTTTTAAATAACAGCAAACACTTAAGATCAAGTATACCGTCAGAGATTTTGCAACTTTTAACCCATTTTTTTATACTCCTAGAGATGGAAAAATTATTACAGAAATGTCAGGCAACTCTGCCTACAGCCCTACTCAGGAATGCTGAAAAAGAAAGTATACACTAAATTCATTACATTTTCTGTGACTATCATCCTCTGTGAAATGTAACAGTATTCAATTAACCACAGGTGCACTCTTGTGGGTACTTCTTGAACAGTGAAATAGTAGTAACGGCCACAAGGAAAAATAAAGAGAAACAGGAAGCTATGAAGGTAAAGAGCATGCCAAGGATTATGCAAATGAAGCCATTTATTTTTCACTGAGCTTTTCCTGTAGACACGATACGACTTACTCTGTGTGTGCATGTGTGTGAAGGCAAGGCATTCTCAAGACAGTTTCTGAGGTTCCCCAACCACTACAGTGCAATAGTATACACTAGGTAGAGTATACACGAGCACATATCACAGCATTGCTGCTCTCTCTTTTTCTGAAATATTACCATTAATCTCACAGCTTTTCCCCCTAGGCTGCAGGGTAAGCACACTCAACCTTATTCCCTGGTCTGGTCCTCCAGTCATCCAGGCCAGAGATGTTTAAAGAGAACCAACGCTTGCTCCTCTGCCTGCACTTCTGGGTGTCCTTCCAATGGTAACTGGGCATGGAGGGACATGATGAGGCTCGCACAAGTCTCATCCCGATGTTATGTCATGGTCTTATGCCCATCTGTCTCCGGAGCTGGGAAGCAGCTCAATTATTTAGACAAAGGCAAACAGACTTAAGTTTTCTCTATAGTAGTAGCCCACACGCACATTCTTACGCCCTCCCACTGCATAGTAAATTTAAAGCATTTTTCATATTTCTGTTGTGTCTACTAACAAATGACTTATATTTTTACCACTAGATGTCATTTCTGCAGGACATGGAGACCACAGATGTAAAACTACAGAAGCCATACTTTAATACATGAGGTAGTGCCAGTTTGAAAGGCAGTTATAAGATTTCAAGTGAACTACCAAATACTTTGCCACAAACAAGTTACCAGAGGCTAATAACCTAACACAACCTCATTAGCTATTACAGTCCTGCTAATGCCAAGTCTTCAGTGCGGAATACAAACAGTGTTAGTCAGGGGCAGGATATGTGATTGGCAACATTAGGCCACAAAAAATGCCTGGCTTACTCACAATTTCATCTGCAAAGCTGCACTACTTCTGTTGTAGCTGGATCATCCGGGGTGACAGTGCTGGAATAAACTGGCAGCCGAAGTGCCATTTTGCCTGTGGAGCTGAAGCCACAAACGGGACACGGAGCTTTAACAGCAGGGCTCTGCGGCTGAGGGCCCATACAGCATCATTTGAAAGCTCTCCAAGCATGGGGCTTACTGAACAGATTGACCAGATAACACTGTTGCAGAATTCGAGCAAATAGGGCAATGGTGAGTATAAAAACAAAGGTGTGATCCAGTTCTCTTCCTGTTTCAGAGACAAGTAAGCCTTTCTGTCCCTCTCATGCCTGTGCTACAGGCTGGTTCATGTTCCAGGAAGCACCCTGTCTATATTCCAGGTGGGATACAGACCCCTGAGGATACAGTACCTTCGAAATGGCCAGTCTGCTCCTCTCTTTTACCAATATGGCACCTTTAAGAAGTTTGTTAAGAAACTTGTCGCATAGTATGTCAAGTGTATTAGGGCAAGCAAAGACACTGAATAAGCTCAAAGGAAAAGTTTCCACATGAAACCTGTATATATACATTTTCCAAGCCTGTTTAAATTAAACTGATGTATAAATTTTACCTATGGTGTAACTAGGAGAAGTGTGCTATAAAACAGTATGAATGACAATGCCTGTCAGGAGTAAATCTGGTATTGTGCAACTTCATCTCACCATTATTGGATAAAATTTCTGCATAGCATATACAAGTCTTGTACACCTTAGACCAAAAAAGAAAACCATGAAATTTAGATCTAACTGCCTGGCAGAGAAGACTACAATTTACAGAAAGCAAGCAACCTCTCTAAGAAATACAGTACTAAATCATAAATTAAATTAAATCATAGAAGACTGAGCTCAGATCATCTCTCACTTGACAAAAAAAATAAGTAAAACTCACAGGAGTACTGGAGACATGTTTTCAATTCTCAGCAGTTCCAACACTGCCTTTTGGATACATTTCAGATAAGCATTCAGACTTCTAGATTCTAATCCAAACTGAATCCCCAAGCATTAATTAAGTTCATCTGTCACATGCTACCCATGAAGTATGTTACTTCCTTAGCAAATGAGCCCATTATGATTACAACTGAATAATTCAGAAACCTAAACTGACAATTAAAAGTGCACTTTTATCACGTTCCCACAAGAACTGTTGGGAAAAGGGATTGCTGTGCTATGAGAAGTACCAATACTGAAATTTGTTTTTACTCCAGAGTGATACAAAAAGCCAGTATTTTGACCTTTTCCATGAAAAAAAAAATTTCAGGTCATCAAAATATTCTATTTCAGTAAGGTAAAACAGTATATGAGAATGCTAAACAGTACACTAACTAGATAAAATATTTCATATAAATGAACTGATTCAAAACGGTAGACGTTTGAAGCTAAAGATTCTGACAAGATGAAATATGAAATAAAAATTCTTCATCTAGATTTTTTCTTTTACAGTATCAAGATGACACAGCTCATTTCAATTTTCATGTTCAATTTTCAACAGAAATTTTAAAAAACCTTGAATCTTCCAATAGCAAAACTGGTATGAAGCAAATTCCTCTCTCAGCTCTAGTTCTCAGCCATAAGACCTAGTAGCAAAATTACATCACATAAGCTGTAAATAAAAATACCTCCTAGAAGACATGCAAAGAGGTTCCTAATGCAAAGGCTTTTTCAGATCACAGAAGCCTACAGAAAAAAAGGCCTGAAGAGACTGGCAAGTCCCAGGTAGAGCAGTCACTTCTACTGACAGTAGTTTAAATTTTAAGGCATTAAGTTTCATACAGAGAAAGCACAATGAAACAAGGTAAATCATTATCTGCTGAAAGTAACCTACAAGTGCAAATGTGAAATAGAGATGCAGGCAAACCATACGTGTTCAATGGCTTTTAAGGATGTAACAAATATTTTACACATGCTTACATAATTTCTGTAGCCGTAAAAGTAGTAAAAGCTTTTAACCACCACATCACGCACAACCACTACACAGAGATGACTATTTTGGAACCTTATAGGTGCTTGATGAGAAGAACTTGCCATGTAACAATTACTGTGCTGCACACAACGTAACGCCTAAAGGTCTACTACCACATCTTCAAGTTTTGGTTCAAAAATTTTTTTTTTTAATCTCAGACATATTCCTTGCCAACAGTAAAACACACAGAACCTCAAAGACCATGGTACAACAAGACTAGAGCGCATGATTTCTCATCTTACAGCTTGTTCCCTAAAACCCCCTTATTTTCATAAGGGCAAATAAAACATTTTTTAAAACAGCTGTTTCCCACTTTCCTTCACGAAATGTGAAGTCCCAGATAAACAAGAAAGATTGCATTCACTATTCAGATTATGACCAACTTTACCACTGTAAAGCATTTTCTACAGAGCATTTTACAAAGCTCTCTGTTTCCACACTAGGTTCCTATACTAGCCACTGAAGTCCTGGAGGTGCTGGAGTAAAACTTCCCTTGAACCTTGTTACTTCTCAAACTTTTCAGGCAGCTGAAAATGAAACCATTGTTTTCTTTGTTCCACCTCCTGCTCAGCTATTAGCAACTGTTGTTAATGCAGACAGGATATGCTTCTCTACATCTAGCTTGAATTTTCTGCTTTCCAAGAGTTCTCAGGCAGCAGAACTAGAGAAATCATACAAGCTTCATTTCAAAAGCCCTTCAGCGAAGTGCCATGCACAGGAATTTTCCCCTTTTAAAAGCTGGACAACCTATTTCTAACTGTAGAATCCCGATATAATGCACTATTTCGTTAACTTTGTAACACTCAACCTGCCCAGTACTTTTTAAAATAAACATTTTGTCATGGTTTAACACCAGCCAGCATTTAAGCACCACATAGCTGCTCACTCACTCCCCCCCACCACATTGGGATGGAGGAAGAATTGGAAGGGTAAAAGTGAGAAAAACTCGTGGGTTGAGATAAAAACAGTTTAATAATTACAAAGAAATAATAATAATTTTTAAAAATTGTAAGGAAAAGAGGGAAAAAAAAACGAAGAGAAAGGAAAATAAAACCTAAGAAAGACAACTGATGCAAATGAAAACAATTGCTCACCACCAACTGACCAATGCCCAGCGAGTCCCCGAGCAGCGGCGCCCCCCCCAACCTCAACCCCAGCTTTATACGCTGAGCATGACGTCATATGGTATGGAATATCCCTTTGGTCATTGTGGTCAGCTGTCCCCCCTCCCAACTTCTTGTGCACCCCCAGCCTGCTCGCTGGCAGGGTGGTGTGAGAAGCAGAAAAGGCCTTGACTCTGTGCAAGCACTGCTCAGCAATAACGAAAACATCCCTGTGTTATCAACACTATTTTCAGCACAAACCCAAAACACCGCCCCATACAAGCTACTATGAAGAAATTTAACTCTATCCTGGCCAAAACCAGTACACATTCCCAAAATCTTTTTCATCTAATGATAATAGAGTATTATAATCACTCCCTAAGCAAGGATTTTGGTTAAAAAGCCTGAAAACTGACATTCAGCTATCTGTCACTAAGAGGGGATTTGGAGTTTTAAATCCTAGGAGGCATTAAGTGTCTAATCAGCCACTATATTCAACTCCATTCTTTTTTAATTTCAATGCAAGAAATCATCACGCAGAGATTATCTTGCATCAGTAACAAGTGGAATCAAAACCAATTTTATCATTTCCAAGTCAACAGTAAACTCAACTCCATAATCTTACAGATAAAGTAAGGAAAGCTCTTTGCCTGCTAGTGATGACAAAAAGCTGAAATTACTATGTAATTACAAATAGAAAGAAAAAAAGAGAACTTGCCTCTGTAAACTGGACTCAGGTAAACAGCCTGCAAAACACTTTTTAAACCAAAGATCGTAAGGGAGTTTGCTCATTGCAGCACATGCTTTCAGATGCATCAGGAGTCTGTTATCTTCAATGTTCAAATATTGCTCCAGAATTTTTGGCTGAGAAAGGAATTGGAAAATTTTAGATAACTCACATCAGAGTACCCTCCATTGTTAAGACACACTGTAAGACAAGAAACGTCTTAAAAATTCAATTGGCATAAAATAACATGTTAAAATAATGAATTTGCTTTGTTTTAACTAAAAACATCATGTTCCAAAACACAAGTGTTGCTGATTTTTGCAATTAGCTAATTAAGTACTCAACTAAACAAACAACCTCTGGTTCCTTAAATTGCTGATCACTAGCAGAACTTCCAAAATATGCAGTATTCCTTAATGCAAGGAGGTGTTTTAGAGCTTAAGGCAATGCAGAGATTAAACGTGCACTAATTACTGCTATCTTCACAAGTAAAATTGAATTTCATTCACCTCAAACCTAATCACCTTAGCACACGTCAAAAAAGAAATCTACACACAATGCAGCAAAACCCAGAAAATCAATTCTGAGAGTAAATCCCTGTGCAACTTATTAAAAGCTGGACATTGATTTCTTGTTTAAAAATCCAAAGTATTTATAAGCATAAACATGTGGATAATTCTTATTTTGTTTAAATTCTAATGTAACACAATACACGTTTTCATAAATTCAGGAATACCTTTATGCTTTTTGTCATAATTAGGTAAACAGCTAGTGACTTCAGCTGTCAAAGGGAGAAAACACTTCCTTTGTCCATATTCTAACATCCAGAGTCTTAGTACAATGTTTGTATTAAAACAAAAACTTATGGAGGGAGACACTTGGCACTCTCTATGTAGCAAGAGCACATACTTTCTTTAAAAACGCTCCTCTGTCCTTTGAAAGGAATTACAGAAATTGGTATAGTTGAATGTATCACCTCCAGCAACAAGAGGTAGGTTTAAAAAGTATTTCTTAGTTCCAAAAGTATAACAAACAAAGGACATGCATCATTTTCTGCAATGGATTTTCACTCAGTGATTGCTAGTGCACAGGTAGTCTCATACTTTTATCTCAGTGGATATTGTTAACCAAAAGTTTCTCATCTGTTAAGACTATTTGAAGAATTACAAAAGCTTTTGTAATTTTTATAAGTATGCATCTTCTTTACAATCAAATTTTAATTTTATAAACCACTGAGATAGAAATTCAAAATTAATATTCTATGAGAGCATTTAAATGACCAGTGCCAAAAGAACTCTATTCCACTTTTTATTATAACTTAATTTGCAACATACTGTTTTTCTGAAGACGTAGTACCCTGCTCCATTTATAAAGCAAAACAATTGTGCTTTGTCTATCATCCAATGAGCAGCATATGGATGCCAGAGATGCAGCCTAAAAAGTAGCATCACACATTAAGATGTTTTTAACTTTGTGACATTTTTAATTGTTTAAAATAAAGAAAATTCTTAAGTGACCAATTTGTGAGAAGTATAATTCAACTCGATACAATGTAAGCTTTAGCTAACCTAAAAAGAAAATAAGATGTAATTGAAAACTACCATGTAGCAGACAAAAACAATTTCTAATGTTATGTTTGACAAAGTGTCCTACAGGACAGCACAATCACAATGCAAAAAGCACTCCTCCTGTTTTCTCAAAACAGTTGGTGGAACGGAATCCAAGGGTGTCACCTCTGAGGCTCCAGTTATCTCAATATATTAACGCCTTCCATGACTGGCTTTCCTCGCAAAAAAAAAAAAAAAAAAAAGATGTTTTTTCCTTACCAGTTGTTGTAATGAATCTTTGTGCTTGCTGTTCAGCTGATTCACAAAGCAACTGACAAGCCAATAGCATTCTATAGGATCCTCCACCATTTCCTCCATTGCTTTAGCAATAGCAAGAAACACTTCATCTTCTGGTTCCTGGAAAACAAAGCCAAAAAAGTAAACTACACAGAAGTATTGGACTATCTGATTTAAACTATTCTTAGATTCCTTATCCCTGCTATTTGGGAAAACAAACTGGAATCAATGTACACAAAGAGCTGTTCTGACATTCATAAATAAAACATTGGGCAGCTGCTGCATTATGGTGACAGATACCTATTATAGCAGAACAAGTAAGGTTTGTCTTGCTTTCAAAACTAAAACGTACAACAGGAGTTTGGAACAACTCTGATTCAAAGTTCTCAAATGAGCTAATATTACATCTTAACAAGGTAGCGATAATCCTACTTCTATGCCCCACATTTTTATACTGGGTAGCAGCAGAATTTTTCATCCTATTTCTTGCTAAGGACCAAACAGGCCCCTCAAACACCTTTGTCATGGATGTTACAGTTACTGAAAAAAATAACGCAGCCATGAGCTGTGTGCCTACCTTCAACATACAGAAAATCATTTGGTTTCAGATAAACATCTTCCTAGAGACAAATAAATATCTTTTCCTGGTGACGAGTATCTTATTCCGCACACTATATGACCAGAAGCATGTGATGGGCACACCATCATCTTTTCTCCTGAGGAGATACTTTCCAAATAGAAGTATCAGCATGCCTAAACCACAGTTAATGGTATGACTGCACATCAGGTAGACGGAGACGAACTAACTCTAAACCAGCTAGACCTCATGCCAACAGCTAGCTCAGGAAGTGTCTAAACTGGGAAGATGCA
Organism: Fulmarus glacialis; assembly: GCF_000690835.1. Lineage (NCBI taxonomy): Eukaryota > Metazoa > Chordata > Aves > Procellariiformes > Procellariidae > Fulmarus > Fulmarus glacialis. The sequence goes on along the minus strand of NW_009226212.1, from coordinate 8,206 downwards.
CAAGGAAAGGTTCTGTATTTACCCTGTTTCTTACAGTCTTCCTTATGCAGGCAGTACTGACTATATTAGGAAGCCGAGTAACAAGCCAGATATGTGTCCACAGGCTGATCTACTGTAACCATCAGTAACAGTAAGCTATAGTATCACAGGCTTTTGCACAGATTACAACTCATGGAAAACACTTGGATAGTCTAAATACTACTGGGATGTGCCTCTGCTACATAGGCTGCTGCAATACACCCATATCCCTACTTAAACTCTCTGCTTTCAGATGCACAAAACATATTTAGCAGACTTCTGTGATTTTTGACTCAAGCATTTCAAAATATTTACACCAATCCAACATCATCTTTATACTCCCTCTATCTCCACAATAAAACATCTGCATTACTATCAAGTAGTAACCTCTTCGAAGTTTAAGGGGACAGTTACTGCACTGAAAACAGGCTGGCATAAAGAGAACAAATGCTTTCTGCAGCAAAACAAACTTAAGTTACAGGACTAATAACTGTGGATCTACTAAACACCATCTCTATGAAACCCCATCACAGTACTGAGAGCAGCTAGTGCTCTGGGATGCACCGACAAAACACTCACTCAGAAAGCAATACTGCTTGAGAAGGGACGAATTTTCAGCCTACTGGGTCACATGCCAAGATCAAAGAGATTTCTCTATAGGAAACTTGCAGGGTAGGATGGCCATGTTCCTAGGCAATGGTAAGGGCACGAAAACACTCTCCCTCCTCCAACAAGAATGCTGTATGTAATCCTCCAGTCCAAAATATTACTGTATTTTCCATGTTAACTTTAATCTTTTTTTTTTTTAAGTTGTTATGTCAAATTTTGTTATTACAGATGAAAAATAACAAAGTAAGCTGGGCTAGAGTGAACATGGATAAATCAATATTAAATACAGGATAAAAACCACTTCAGAAAGTCCCATGACTCCTTTCATCACCTTCTCTTTCATGGAGGCTTATACGCAAGATCCACACGTTTTTATCATCACATTACAGACTTATCATCAAAATATAGACTCGCTTACCCATATGTGAGTACACTGTAAATTACAGAGTACATGCATTAACTGACAAAAGCCTGGATCAGTTCAGACTAACAGAAAAAGGAGGTCAGTATATTAAAGTCTAGATCTAAAAACAAATAATTTAAATATCTGATGTAAACCGCTGCTTGTACTGGCTCTGAATTATCCTTGTTCCAGGACATTTAGGAATCCATGAGCTCCAATAAGATTATGTCATTTTCATTTCAGTCCTATAAAGAAACTGAAGTGTACTAGAGTACAAAAGGCTTGAAGCCTAGCAGGCAAAATACACAAAAGAGATTTTAAGGCATAAAATCTTACATAAGTACTTAGGGGAAGAAAAAGAGAAAAGCACTTTGACTAAAATCCCTCATTTTATACTAGTACTTCTCTGTTTTCCATTCACATTACTTTGTCTATCTATGTGCATTGTGGGGCTACTTGCAGTTCAGTTTCTCACAGGTTTATAGTTTGAAGTTAAATAAAATACTGTATTTAAAAGCCTGTTAAAATGACAACTGACCAATGGAAAAGCCAAGTTTCGAGGCAATTTTCCTGATTCCAGTTGATGTATGCGGAGGAAAACATCTACCTGTGGGGTAGAATCATTAATAAAACGAATTACACGAAGAGCATGGTGTATATCCCAGTACTGCTCCTTCCGGTACTTCATTACCAAAGCATGAGATTCATGGTGAGGAGGAATAATTCCTAAAAAAAAAAAAAAAAAAAAAAA
>NW_009226212.1:0-6414 GCF_000690835.1 Fulmarus glacialis | reverse complement strand
AAAAAAGATAAGCAACCATAAAGAGAAAAAACAGAGCACTCAAACACTCAAACTCTCTTTCCAAGAGATCTGCCTAAATTCAATTTCTTCTACAACTCCAGCCTACACAAATGTAGGACCTGGCACTGCAGTTTATTTATAAACCTGGTCAAAGAATACAGGGAGAAAATTCTACAAAACTGGAAGTCAACGGACCAACAAAGCACTTTAGCATTATATTTATAAAAACAAATTTCGTATGTTAACTGAGCATAGGCAAAATCTACCCTTAGACCTTGTTTTTCAAGCTGTTCTACAAGGTTTTCAGCAAATGAATGCTAACTCTTTTGTACACCACATCAGTGCGCCAATAAGAAATGTCATTGTTGGGATAGATGAAAAATAATTTAATTGGTTTATTCTCCCTCTCCAACAACCTTTCTTTATTTTTAAATTGTGAATCTTACTTGTTACTTGTTTATACCTACCTGTAGTTTTTAATACAGTACTAGTTGCGTATTTGTGCCCAGCTTCCATTTATTTTGAAAACAAAGTGGATACACAATGGTTTTTATATACCTTAGCTGTTCATGTTCTCAAATTCTACACTTTGTCTGAGATGACCAGAGAATATATACATGCAATTAACTAATGCAAAGATACTGTACATTCCAGTATTATTTAATTTACTGTTAAATCTCTGCTGGAAAATTCTTTACTTGCTGTATCATAGATTAATCCTTTCTAAAACAACATTCAGAAGCAAAATCAATCACATAGGTCGAATCAGTTACAGATTAAAACTTAAGAATACCACCCAAACACTTTGCAAGGTAACGTTTTTTACTTTCTTAGCACAACGCAAATATTTTTCCTAGTTTCCTAGGAGGAAAAATAAAAAAGGGTAAAAAAGTATCTAGGTAGAGAGGCAGAGAAAATTAAACTGTTACAATCTCGAGAAGAGATGCTCAACATTTCACTTGATCCTTCCCCTCATTCAAGACTCAATCTTGCCATGCACTGATGTTCACAACAGAACTGTCACAGGCTTCAACAGAAATAAGATCTTACATACACCAAAGCAAAAAAATGCCACTTCCGTATCACTAGTGGAGCAGAACTCTTCCTGTTGTAGAAACCCATGAGAACAAAGTATTCTTCAAAAATCAGTTCTGAAACAGGCTACCTGCTGCTTTTATCTCTCATTTAAAGAAAAAAATATTCCTGCCACGTGTTAAACCACAAAATGGCTGAGTTTTAGTAACAAGCACATCAGACAGAAAATTATCTTTTATTTTCCAACTACAAACCTGTCTGCATTTCAAAAGCTGGGACAGAGCAAGACATTTTTCATGTTATGCAAAAACAGAGTCAATATGATGACTTTGTACGTACATACTGCCAACTGCTTTCCTCAAGCACAGAAGACTACCTTAGGCAGACAGAAAAGAAGCTTAAGCAACACAGGGATGTCTAGAAACCATCATGAGTCATACCTGAACAGGAAGTTAACAGAGACATCGCTGACATACCGTGTAACCTGGACAGCATCGAGCCTTGGTATGTGTCTGAGACAGTTTTGCTGACAGGATAGAAGCTCTTTTGTTAAATTACTAACGTTATTTAGAGGAGATGTAACACCTCCCACCAGAAATGGACTGGGCTGTTGTTCCAGTCATTTAGGGAGAGTTGTTTTGCATTGCCCTTCTGAATACCAGCTTTTCTAACGAGTGTTAACACTGCGATGCAGCATAAGAAAAGTCCTTGTACCTCTGTTCACTCAAGGAGTATACAGAATGACAGTATGCAATATTGAAATAAATCATTCTGGGTTTAAAATACAAAATCCTTTAAAAAATCAATATAATTTTCCATACAGTTAACTGAAAAGGTGTTTTGTGTTCTCATATGATTCACAAATCATCCTATCTAAAACAGTCAAAGATAGACCGCTGGCTCTGCAAGTTTGCCAAGAGACTGTATTTTGCTATTATAATTTTGGCGGAAGGATCTTGTACTGCATCACTAGTCCAAACCTCCTACACTGTATTTCCTACTACTAATACCTTAAAGGATGCCAACTACTTCACTAGGGCCCAGGGTACAAGAATCTTTTTCATCCTAAAATTAGTACTCTAACAGCAGAGGCTTTTATCAAGTAGGATTACTCTGTTAGTTCAATGATCAATGCCAAGAACTTCAAGTTTTATAATTAGATGTTGCACCTTCTGCACACCGTTCATTTACTACCTCTCCCAAAAAAAGGCTTACAAATCCAAATAATCAGGAATATGAAGCCACAATTTTTAAACTGCAGAAAACTGGAGGGGAAAAAAAAGAAGAAAAAAATTTAAAACATTTTTTAGAACTCAGCTAAAACTTCCTAACACATTATTTCAAACTCCAGACACTGTAGTGGAATATGGAGACCAAGAAGGGCAACAGAAGACGTTTACCTGAACATTGTTCAAGATCATGGCACAGCCTAAGATAAATAAACATCCTAAACCAGAAAAAAACTGTTCTGTAAAATACTCATTCTGAGGTAGAAGTCGCCAATCTTCCTGTCTCTGAATCACATGCCAAAATCTTCATATAAGAGATATATATGGGATCTGTATCACGTATTCTGGAGAGCCAAAGGACAAAGAAGCAGCAGGACAGTTCACAGACAGCAAAAGACAGCAGCTTCCAAGCCAACTTGTGGACTGATGCTACTGGTCTCTCCCTGATGAAACAACATTTCAGATATTCCTGACAGCACAGCCCTGGCAATACAAGACTGAGCATGGAAGCCACACTCAAGCTTTTCAAAAGTGGCACAATGTTCCACCACCAACAGTATGGTAAATCACATCTCTTCCAGGATTCAGTCAGACGATGCACATCCACACTCAATCTGGCAGTGTTTCTCTACATGCAGCAACTCTAAGGAAAACTCTCCAGATACCTTGTAAGGGTCAGAACCCCTGAATCTTCCACAACCCCTCCTGCCTCCAAGTGACGTGACCTCACATCTAGTAAACCCAACACACTTGACCAGTTACTGCAAAGTCATTAGTACTTTTGAATTAGTCATCTGAATAACGCACTTCAAGGAAAACAGAATCTATTTATGGGGTTTTTATGATTTCTGGTGATACCATAATTTGTCTCTGGCCTCATAACTTCTTCAATGGAAAATACAATTTAAAGCCAGAAGCAAAACCAGAAAAAGCCAAGATTTTATAGAACACAAAGCTTCTCTTTAGAATAAACATCCATTCCATACCTTGCCCAGTTTTTTTAAGTTTAATCACAGCTTTACTTCAACTTAATTGTCTGTTATTTTACGAACAGAACTGAATATCTTATCAGGTATCAGTGACTTATTATAATCCACCTTTCAAATCCATTTTATAAATTTACTTGGATAGTGCTACAAAGTTAAATATAGAAATATAATCTTTTGGGTACACTTCAGCAAAAGTTCTCAAAAACTATGCATAGAATATTGTTTTGTAACTGCCATTGTGCATCCTAGGTGAATACAAAAGTAGGCTAAATATATACCAATAGGTAAGGTAGTACAGAATAATCCATGTCATTAACTCTCTAAAGAAAAAAACAAAACAGGAAAAATACAGCTTTCTACACACTCATTTCTGCAGAGGATCACAGGTGTTATATTTCATACCTAAAAGCACTTTCCACACCAGTATACGATACATGGATGGGAGCGGAAACCTCTGACTAAATGTGCAAAGCTTCTCAATATCTGTAGAGAAGAGAAAAAAAAAATTAAGGTAAATTTAAATATAATTATAAATAGGTTTGAGTCTCTGACGTACCTAAGAATGACAAATCCTTAGCTGCAGATCAAAATCCCCGCTTTCATCAAATACTATCAACAAATGCTTTCACCACTTCAACTGAGAAGAGAATGTGCCCTATAAACTGCAACAATTTTGAAAAATATATACATTGGCTTGGTTTACAATAAAATTACCCTAGGTTTCACTAGGTTGTACCATTTTTATAGTCATTTCGTAAATCGTGTTGCTATGTCAAAACAATTAAGGGCTTTATTAAAGGGACAACATTTATCTTTCTATTCTGTTAGAGATTGGCACTCCTCAGGGACCAACAGCAATAACAAAAGCTTCAGTGTTTTGAGGTTAGATAGAATTAACAGCACAAGATGATACATTTTGAGATTAAAATTGCTTTCATTAAAATCTTTGTTTCTTGGGCATAGAGAATGAGAGAAGAAAAAAAAGAAACAAGCAAGCACACAAATCTTAAATAGTTTTAAAAATCAAATTTTCAGACCTTTGAAACTCAAAGGACTGCTGAAAGATTAGTGGTAAAAGATGCAAAACTATGAGTACTAAGCACAGCAGCTAAACATTTTCTATTATTCCCTCCCCAGGCCCAAATCACCAAAGTAATAGAGCGAACAGTGAAATCAACTTGCCCAACCGGTCATCTTTTAACAGAATTTCCAGTGACTTCTTTTCTTCAACTCCACGAAATCCCACTTTTTCGTAATACACTGAGCGAAAGTTTCTCTGAGAGTCGTCAGCCATGATTGAATCCTTTTGGAGAAACAGTAATTCTCTTAAGACTTACAAGAATACAGTCCTGTTATGTTAAGGTCAAGTACTTTCGCACACTGATAAAAGTTGACTGCTTATGTCTCTACAGTACTAATAAACCCTACAGAATACGAAAATCTTCCAAGATTTTTTTCATCATATGCTAACATAGACAATCATAAAAATAATTGAATCTAAACAATGTCTAAAGATATCCAATTTCCAAACAAAACACAGGGATTTTTAATTTTTTTTTTTATTCCTGTAATAAGTTACACTAATTTTCAAAAAGTTTCAAAAAAAAAAAAAATGCTGGAGAGACACTTAGTCTTCTATGTGATACTGTGTATTTCAAAACCAATATAAAAAATACAGTTAAGAGTCTGACCAAATTTTGGCTACAGAAACCCTAATGAAGTACAACTGTTACCCAGATAAGTAAAATCATCAGGTTTCACACTCACCAGACAAGGTAACCAGCAGCAAGGGCATTCCAGTGTTGCCCTCAGCAGCACAGGGGTGACAGGAAAGAATAAGGCTAGGTATGTAGTTTGTTGTTAAGTTGCAGATTTGAATTAAATGTTCACGTTGTTATCAGATGCTGCAACAGCCACAGTCTTGAGCTTGTTACTCCAGTACCAAAAAGAAATAAGTGTCTCATCCCTATGCTGGAAACAATGGTAAATTTCAGTGAGTACTCTGTGTTTCATAACAAATGTAACTGACATTTCAGTTCAGTTCAACCTTCTAAATATCAATTCTCTCTCCTCTGCAGGCTTGCAAATGAGTTCTGTTTTGTAACTCAAAGGACTAAAAACAATCTTAACTTTTATGCCCAGTGACAGCAGCAAAATTTGGAGAAAAATAATTTGAGCGAGGAGCAATGGGCGAAGGATGCATTGAAAAGCTTTCCTGGTTAAATTCTTCTTTTCCTTGCTGAAACAAAGCACACATCAGGAGCAAAGCATTTGCAGATGTAAACCAAGGCCACAATTCTGCAAAGAATGCACATATTTGAATTTGTATATCCACTAGGCCTGTTTGCGTTTCAAATTAAGTCAATTTTTAGTGCTTTGTAGGATCAGGACCAAGATCAGACAGAAAAACATAAACCAGCAAAGGACTTAATTAATGTTTTCTGAGATAGTATTTGACCTATCTCAAAACCAGAGAAAAAAATATTTATATTGCTTGCAAGACATTCCAGTTGTGCACTGTCCTTATGAAAATGACTATGATGTTCATGTATTGTGGATTTAAGGGTCCATTGATCACAGTGTTTACTAGTTACATTGCAGCCATGTCTAAAAGCAGATTTATGATGCTACAGACACTACATTTAAAATATTTGAGATTTTTAAAATCTGAATTTAGTATGTACTATTTAGAAAACATTTAACCCATACCACTTGTGGAAAGCTGACAATAGAGTCAAGTATCATTTGAAAAATAACAGCACGATCTATAAAAAAGGAATGCTATTTCAATAATTTCAAACTATCACTGTACCAGCAGTACATTTTATTTACTCAGTGGAAAAAAGGAGGAACGCTGTTTCCTCCCGCCCTCGCTCCAAATTTAGTATATATATTTTCATGTTAGGCAAACAACTAGAAAAAGGAAGGGGGAAAATAAATCCCTAGCCAGCTCACTGGAAGCATTCTGTACAGAAGAGTACCATTAACTCACTCCGTCTTCAAAGATTAATGCATTTTCAGCCTTAGTAGCACTTCTCATCATATTATTAAATTTCACGCCAGGTGATTTTTAACAGCAGCAATGAAACAGAAATACTTCGCAAAGAGCCAGACACGACGCCAGCACACTGCTGCCCCACCACAGGCGGCCCTCCCCTCCC
>NW_009226211.1:0-1885 GCF_000690835.1 Fulmarus glacialis | reverse complement strand
GGGGGAGGGGGAGAAAGAGGCACCCTTCTATAACTATGTAACTCCGTTTTATACATAGATAGATTTAGACATGTATATGAAAATATTTTAATATATGTATATATAGATATACACAGATACACAGTCCCTCATACAACTACGTAACTCTATATTCTATGTATATATACAGAGAACCTTATAAAACAATCTCTATCCATCTATATATTTTTCATATATCTATATATGTAGATATAGGTGTGTGTGTGCATATACATTATATATTTTTTCATATACAGGAAAGAGCACGCGAGCAACTTACATAACTATGTAACACACTATCTCACTATCCATGCATGTTATATATATGTATATACAAAGACATATAAAAGAAAGAGACTCTTATATAACTTTATAACATACACTCTAGCTATATTGTCACCCTGATGTTCTCCACCCGAGAGTGACGTTGTTGCGAGGCCACTCTCCATAACTTTGAGAAGTCGTGGAGATCAGGGGATGTCCCAGAAGACTGGAAGAAGGTTAATGTCACCCCCGTCTACAAGAAGGGCTCAAAGGAGGATCCAGGAAATTATAGGCCCATCAGCCTTTAGTCCCTGGGAAGTTATGGAACGAATCCTCCTGGGGGCTATCCCAAGTCAAATGAAGCACGCGATTGGGAAAAGCCACCATGGATTCACCAAAGGCAAATCATGCTGGACAAACCTGATTGCCTTCTGCGACAAAGTAACCTGCTCAGCTGATGTGGGGTGAGCAGTGGACATTACCTGGATTTCTCCAAGGCTTTTGGTACAGTTTCCCACAGCCTCCTCCTAGAGAAACCGGTGCGTCAGAGTCTCGGCAAGTGGTCTGTGCGGTGGGTGTGGAACTGGCTGACAGGCCGCACCCAGAGCATGGTGGTGAATAGCTCCTTTTCAAACTGGCAACTTGTCATGAGTGGGATCCCCCAGGGATCGATACTGGGACTGATGCTGTTTAGTATCTTCATAAGTGATCTGGATGATGGGATCAAGTGTACCCTGATGAAGTTTGCTGCTGATACCAAACTGAGTGAGGAGGTGGACACTTCGGAAGGGAGAGCCACCCTGCAGGAAGACCTGAATGGGCTGGAAGAGTGGGCTAACAAGAACCTTGTGAAGTTCAACAAGGACAAGTGTAAGGTCTTGCAGCTGGGACAACATAATCCAGGAGTGTGGCACAGGCTGGGATCTACACAGCTGGGGAGCAGCTCTGTGGAAAGGGACCCGGGGGTCCTGGTGGACAACAAGCTCAGTATGAGCGAACAGTGTGCTGCTGTGGCAAAGCAAGCCAACAGGATGCCGGGTTGCATCAACAAGGGCATCACCCCCAGAGATAAAGAAGTCATTATCCCACTCTACTCAGCGCTTGTCAGGCCACACCTGAAATATTGAGTTCAGTTTTGGTCCCCGCTATGCAAAAAAAGATGTGGGCAGGCTGGAGAGGGTCCAGAGAAGGGCCACAAAGATGATCCAAAGACTGGGAAGCCCGCCACATGAGGAAAGGTTGAGAGATCTGGGTTTGTTCAGCCTTGAGAAAAGAAGGCTTAGAGGAGCCCTTATCAGTATTTAAAGGGTGGCTACAAAGAAGCTGGAGACTCCCTTTTTACAAGGAGTCACATGGAAAAGACGAGGGGTAACGGGTACAAGTTACTCCTGGGGAGATTCAGTTGGACAGAAGAGGAAAATTTTTCACAATGAGAACAATCAGCCATTGGAAAAATCTCCCCAGGAAGTGGTGGATTCCCCAACGCTGGACACTTTTAAGATTGGCTGGACAGGGTGCTGGGCCATCTTGACTAGACCGTGCTTTTGCCAAGAAAGGTTGGACCAGATGATCCTTGAGGTCCCTTCCAACCTGGTATTCTATG